>NW_027615086.1:41808-100045 GCF_965212315.1 Lampetra planeri | reverse complement strand
CACGTCTCCTGCCACATACACACACACACGGGTCTCCTGCCACACACACACACGTCTCCTGCTACACACACACACGGGTCTCCTGCCCCACACACACACGGGTCTCCTGCCACACACACACACACGGGTCTCCTGCCACACACACACACACGTCTCCTGCTACACACACACACGGGTCTCCTGCCCCCACACACACACGTCTCCTGCCACACACACACACGGTCTCCTGCCACACACACGGGTCTCCTGCCACACACACGGGTCTCCTGCCACACACACACACACGTCTCCTGCTACACACACAAACGGGTCTCCTGCTACACACACACGGTCTCCTGCCACACACACACACGGGTCTCCTGCCACACACACACACGTCTCCTGCCACACACACACACACGGGTCTCCTGCCACACACACACACACACGGGTCTCCTGCCACACACACACACGGGTCTCCTGCTAAGACACAACACACACGGGGTCTACACACACGGGTCGCCTGGGTTCCTCCTTCCTTGGCTGTGGCTGTCTTGCGCCAGTGTGTGTGGTGTGTGTGTGGTTGTGTGAGGTGTGTGTGGTGTGGTGGGTTGCGTTGGGGGGGGTGTGGGGGGGGGCAGTGTCCAACAAGAGGGGGTGAGGCGGGGTGGGTCTAGGGGGTACCATTCGGGGGTGCGAGCGGGGTTCGTGGTGGTGCTGGTGGTGCTGGTGGTGCTGGTGGTGGCTACCTCCTGGGGGGCTGTCCCTGCGTCTGAGAGAGAGAACAAACACACACCCGGACATCGACTGATAAGGTCAGTCAGTTTCACACGCGCACACACGCACACACACACCGCACACCACCGCACACACACACCGCACACACACACCGCGCACACCACACACACACCACACACACCACACACACACACCGCACAGCACACGCACAGCACACACACACTGCACACTCACCGCACACACACCGCACACACACCGCACACCACACACTCACACGCGTACACTACACCACGCATACGCAACATACACACCATTCACACTGCAGTACACCAGACTGGACATACACACCGTGTGTCAATTACACCCTACACATACACACTGCACGTATATACACCATACACACTGCGTATATACACCACATACACACACCACACTACACACACGTTACATGTATACACACACTGCGTATATACACCACATACACACACCACACTACACACACGTTACATGTATACACACACTGCGGCTGGCGGGCACGTCTACTGCATAGGGAAGTCGATCTATTACCGTGTGTGTGTGTACGTGTGTGAATGTGTGTGTGTACGTGTGTGTGTGTGTACGTGTGTGTGTGTGTACGTGTGTGTGTGTGTACGTGTGTGTGTGTGTGTACGTGTGTGTGTGTGTACGTGTGTGTGTACGTGTGTGTACGTGTGTGTGTGTACGTGTGTGTGTACGTGTGTGTGTGTGTGTACGTGCGTGTGTGTGTACGTGCGTGTGTGTATAAGTGCGTGTACGTGCGTGTGTCAATGTGTGTGTGAATGTGTGGTGTGTGTGTGTACGTGTGTGTGTACGTACGTGTGTGTGTACGTGTGTGTGTGTGTACGTGTGTGTGTGTATGTGCGTGTGTGTATAAGTGCGTGTACGTGCGTTTGTCAATGTGTGTGTGAATGTGTGGTGTGTGTGTGTTGTACGTGTGTGTGTGTACGTGTGTTTGTGTGTGTGAATGTGTGTATGAATTTGTGGTGTGTGTGTGTGTACGTGTGAATGTGTGTACGTGTGTGTGTGTGTGTGGTGTGTGTGTATGTGTGTGTGTGTGTACGTGTGTGTGAATGTGTGTGTGAATTTGTGGTGTGTGTGTGTACGTGTGTGTGTGTGTACGTGTGTGTGTGTTGTACGTGTGTGTGTGTGTACGTGTGTTTGTGTGTGTGAATGTGTGTATGAATTTGTGGTGTGTGTGTGTGTACGTGTGAATGTGTGTACGTGTGTGTGTGTGTGGTGTGTGTGTATGTGTGTGTGTGTGTACGTGTGTGTGAATGTGTGTGTGAATTTGTGGTGTGTGTGTGTACGTGTGTGTGTGTGTACGTGTGTGTGTGTACGTGTGTGTGTGTGTACGTGTGAGTGTGTGTACGTGTGTGTGTGTGTACGTGTGTACGTGTGTGTACGTGTGTATCTCACTCCTCAGTGTGCCGGGTAAGGTCCTGGCAAGGATTATTCAACATCGCCTTGCTAGGCATGCTGAGGAGAGGCTTGCGGAGCCCCAATGTGGTTTCAGGAAAGGGCGGTCCTGCACAGATGCCATATTTTCTGTCCGTCTGCTACAGCAGAGGTGTAGGGAATTCCAAAAAGACCTACATCTCTGCTTTATTGACTTGGTCAAGGCGTATGATACCATCAGTAGGACTGGGCTCTGGGTTGTTCTTCGTGCTTTCGGAGTCCCTGACCCTCTGCTCACGCCTCTGCTCACGATCATTAAGGACCTTCATGATGGTGAGCGGGCCCGGGTAAAAACTACGTGGCCGGGAGTCGGAGCCTTTCCCTGTACACCTTGGGGTGCGACAGGGATGTCCTCTGGCTCCCACATTATTTAACATCTATTTCGACTGCGTAGTTCGTGAAGCCTTCAATAGCTGTACCGGGGGAATTACCATTTGGTACAGATACAATGGGAGGCTGATCGACGCCCGGGTGCGATCAAGGGATGGCTCCCTATTGGTCAACCACGTTATGTATGCCGATGATTTGGTAATAGCTGCTCATTCAGAAGAGGAGTTGGAGACGCTGCTGCTGAGACTGGAGCGTGCCACTAAGAGGTGGGGCCTTACCATCAGCCCCACCAAAACTAAGCACCTGCCTGGGTATTTTGTACCATCGGGTACTCCGCCCCCACAACTCCCAATCGGTGATGGGGCAGTTGTGGAGAGAGTAGAGAGTTTCCCATACCTGGGCAGTGTGCTCATGACCGGCTCCAGTTTATCAGCAGAGGTCTCACTCCGAATCAGTCGAGCGGCAATATCTTTTCATCGGTTGCGTAACGCTGTGTGGAAGCTACCTGGTCTGTCGCTCCGCACGAAGCTTCGGGTCTTCTCGGCCACGGTCGTTCCCTCCCTTCTCTATGCTTGCGAAACGTGGACCCCCCTAGTGGAGCATCTTCGCCGGTTGGAAACATTTAGGCTGGCCTGCCTACGATCCATCCTGGGTTTAACCAGGCTGGATTGTGTGAGGAGCTCACAAGTCCTTGAAAGATCTGGGCAAAGTCCCATCAGTGAGCTCCTCCGGCAGGCAAGGCTGCGTTGGCTGGGTCATGTAGCCCGCATGCCCAGCCACCGCATGCCTAAACAGCTTTTGTTCGGCCGGATCGAGGGGGCTAAACGGGCGCGGCACGGGCTAGAGAAGAGATGGAGTGATGTGGTACAGGAGGACGTGGAGCTGAGTGGACTTGCCGATGACTGGTACCAGCGGTGTCAAGATCGGCCTCAGTGGAGGAGGCTCGTGAAGGACGCTACTGGGCAGTTGGAGGCAGTCGCCCTCCAACAACAACGGAGGGCGGAGGAGCGACGCTCACAACAACGAGCGGAGCGCCGGGTGGCTAAAGCACAGCAAGTTGGCACAGTAGGGGGGCACAGGTGGTGCATCAGCCAGTCATCTCGGTCATCTCGGTCAGTCGACCCGTGGCACCTGGGTCTGCCCCGTGACCTCCTGCCAGCGGGCGTTCGACACCTCACGTGGCCTCAAGGTGCACATGGCCTGGCACAAGCGTCGTGGTGACGTCACCGCCACTTAGTGGCGAATGGCGGTTGTTGTTGTTGTACGTGTGTACGTGTGTGTGTGTGGTCGTGTAGTGGTTGGCGCTACGCGGTTCGATTCCCGCTCACTGCCACCAACAGCTCCAGTGACGATTATCTGAACCGGTCCTGGGCCTCCCCTAGGTCGACTCAGCCTCAAATGAGTCCCTGGTGCGGTGTGTAGTAAACATCGCCACTGGGGAGACAAAGGCGGCCGGGCGTGGTGCTGGCCACCCACCCCCTCGTGTGCCACAGTGCCGGTAGCCTTCATAGGTGCTCGCTAACAGCACTTGCCCCTACAGTTTGTTCAGGCTACACGGGGGGTCTTGGTCTTTGTGTCAAAAGGGCTCACAACAACGAGTGGGAATGCCGGGCGGATAAAATACATCAGGGTTGGCACAGTAGAGGGTGGTAGCAGCTGGTGTTTGTGCATCTGCCGGTCATCTCAGTCGGTCAACCCGTGGCACCTGCTGGGTCTGTCCCGTGACCTCCTGTCGGTCAGTCAGATTCTTCCACACGTCACGTGGCAGCCTCAAAGTGGTGCACCTAGCCTGGCACAGGCGCCGTGGTCACTTGAGCGGCGAATGTCGGGCAGAGGTCGCAAACGGGTTTTGATTCCTTACCCGTACCTGTACCCGGCCGCACCAGGGTCGCAAACGGGTACCCGTACCCGGCCCTACCCGTACCCTACCCGTACCCGGCCGGGTACGGGTAGGGTACGGGTATCGGGTACCCGATTGCGACCTCTGGGATGAAGCCACGTTGCAGGCGCGGGTGGGTTGATTTTAGGAACTTGAATTGTGAGAAGAGACAAGACGTTGGGAAATGAGTGACAATCACGGTGACTCACCAGTGACTCACGGCCTACCCGTACCCGGCCGCACCAGGGTCGCAAACGGGTACCAGCCCTTGCCCCCAGCAGCCCGTGTAGGCTATACCGGTGAGGGTGGCATCTTTGTCTTTGTGTGGGTTAGAACCATGATCGATGGAATCGATGGAATCGGCTATCGTTGTGCCTGGTCTGGATTCGTCCATTCACACGCGGGGGGTGTTGGAGGGGGGAGGGGGTTTCTGGTCATCCCTCCCTCTCTCTCATCCCTCCCTCTCATCCCTCCCTCCCTCTCATCCTCCATGCGTCTCCCTCCCTCCTTCCCTCCCTCCCTGTGGTTTCCCCTCCCTGCTGCTTCCCCACCCATCCCTGTTGTGTAATCCCAAGTGGGCGGTGTGTGTGTGTGGCAGGAGACCCGTGTGTGTGTGTGGCAGGAGACCCGTGTGTGTGTGTGGCAGGAGACCCGTGTGTGTGTGTAGCAGGAGACCCGTGTGTGTGTGTGGCAGGAGACCCGTGTGTGTGTGTGTGTGGCAGGAGACCCGTGTGTGTGTGTAGCAGGAGACCCGTGTGTGTGTGTGTGTGGCAGGAGACCCGTGTGTGTGTGTGTGTGGCAGGAGACCCGTGTGTGTGTGTAGCAGGAGACCCGTGTGTGTGTGTGGCAGGAGACCCGTGTGTGTGTGTGTGTGGCAGGAGACCCGTGTGTGTGTGTGTGTGGGTTAGGAGACCCGTGTGTGTGTGTGTGGCAGGAGACCCGTGTGTGTGTGTGGCAGGAGACCCGTGTGTGTGTAGCAGGAGACCCGTGTGTGTGTGTGTGGCAGGAGACCCGTGTGTGTGTGTGTGTGGCAGGAGACCCGTGTGTGTGTGTGTGGCAGGAGACCCGTGTGTGTGTGTGTGGCAGGAGACCCGTGTGTGTGTGTGTGTAGCAGGAGACCCGTGTGTGTGTGTGTGGCAGGAGACCCGTGTGTGTGTGTAGCAGGAGACCCCCCTCTCACCCCCCCCCTCTGCCCCCTCTCTCACCCCCCCCTCTCATCTCTGCCCCCCCCCATCTCAATGAGCGCTGCGGGTGACATTAGCATATTCAAGAGTGGGGGGGCTGGCTGGGGGTGATTGCCAGCTGATGTTTATAGCAGACAGCTGGTGGGTGTGTGGTGGGGGTGTGTGTGTGTGGTGGGGGTGTGTGTGTATGTGTGTGGTGGGTGTGTGTGTGTGTGTGCGTGTGGGCGTGCTGTGTAGTGTGTATGTGTGTGGTGGGGGTGTGTGTGTGTGTGTGGTGGGGGTGTGTGCGTATGTGTGTGTATGTGTGTGGTGGGGGTGTGTGCGTATGTGTGTGTATATGTGTGTGGTGGGGGTGTATTGTGGGTGTGTGTGTATATGTGTGTGCATGTGTGTGTGGTGGGGGGTGTATTGTGGGTGTGTGTGTGTAGTGTATGTGTGTGCGTGACTGTGTGTGCGTGACTGTGTGTGTGTGTATGTGTGTGTGTTTATGTGTGTTATGTGTCTGTGTGTGTGTGTGTGGGGGTGTATGTGTGTGTGGGGGTGTGTGTGTGTATGTGTGTGTATGTGTGTATGTGTGTGTGGGGTTGTATGTGTGTGTATGTGTGTGTGTATGTGCGTGTGGGGGTGGATGTGTGTGTGTGGGGCAGGAGACCCGTGTGTGTGTGTAGCAGGAGACCCGTGTGTGTGTAGAGTGGTGGTGCAGCGGTTAGCGCTATGCTGCGTTACGAACCCGGTGACCCAAGTTACATTCCCGCTCACAGCCGCCAACACCGCGGGTGACGATTATCTGAACCAGTTCTGGACCTCCCCTAGGTCGACTCAGCCTTAAATGAGTCCCTGGTGTTGCTTGTATAGTGAACATCGCCGCTGTGGGGAGACAAAGGCGGCCGGGCGTGGTTCACACACACCACAACTCACCACTCATTCGCTCACTAACCACACACACCACTCAACCACACACCACACTCACTACTCACCACACTCACCACTCACTCGCTCACTAACCAGACACCACTCACTCACTAAACACACACACACACCACTCACTCACTAAACACACACACCACTCACTCACTCACCACACACACCACTCACTCACTAAACACACACACACCACTCACTCACCACACACACACACCACTCACTCACCACACACACACCACTCACTCACTAAACACACACACACCACTCACTCACCACACACACACACCACTCACTCACTCACCACACACCACTCACTCACCACACACCACTCACTCACCACACACACACACCACTCACTCACTAAACACACACACCACTCACTCACCACACACACCACACACCACTCACTCACCACACACCACTCACTCACCACTCACTCACCACACACACACACCACTCACTCACTCACCACACACCACACACACCACTCACTCACCACACACACACACCACTCACTCACTCACCACACACACACACCACTCACTCACTCACCACACACCACTCACTCACTACACACACCACTCACTCACCACACACCACTCACTCACCACACACACACCACTCACTCACTCACCACACACCACTCACTCACCATACACACACCACTCACTCACTCACCACACACCACTCACTCACCACACACCACTCACTCACCACACACCACTCACTCACCACACACCACTCACTCACCACACACACACCACTCACTCACCACACACACACACCACTCACTCACCACACACACACACCACTCACTCACTCACTCACCACACACCACTCACTCACCACACACACACCACTCACTCACTCACCACACACCACTCACTCACCACACACCACTCACTCACCACACACACACCACTCACTCACTCACCACACACCACTCACTCACCATACACACACCACTCACTCACTCACCACACACCACTCACTCACCACGCACCACTCACCACTCACTCACCACACACACACCACTCACTCACTCACCACACACCACTCACTAACCACACACCACTCACTCACCATACACACACCACTCACTCACTAACACACACACCACTCACTCACCACACACCACTCACTCACCACACACACACACCACTCACTCACTCACCACACACCACTCACTCACTCACCACACACCACTCACTCACTAAACACACACCACTCACTCACCACACACCACTCACTCACTCACTCACCACACACCACTCACTCACCACACACACACCACTCACTCACCACACACACACCACTCACTCACCACACACACACACCACTCACTCACCACACACACACCACTCACTCACTCACCACACACCACTCACTCACCACACACACACCACTCACTCACCACACACACACCACTCACTCACTCACCACACACCACTCACTCACCATACACACACCACTCACTCACTCACCACACACCACTCACTCACCACACACCACTCACCACACACCACTCACTCACCACACACCACTCACTCACCACACACACACCACTCACTCACCACACACCACTCACTAACCACACACCACTCACTCACCACACACCACTCACTCACCACACACACACCACTCACTCACCACACACCACTCACTCACCACACACACACCACTCACTCACCACACACCACTCACTCACCACACACACACCACTCACTCACTCACCACACACACACCACTCACTCACCACACACCACTCACTCACCACACACCACTCACTCACCACACACACTCACTCACTCACCACACACACACCACTCACTCACCACACACCACTCACTCACCACACACCACTCACTCACCACACACACCACTCACTCACCACACACCACTCACTCACCACACACCACTCACTCACCACTCACTCACTCACCACACACCACTCACTCACCACACACACACCACTCACTCACTACACACACACACCACTCACTCACCACACAGACACACCACTCACTCACTCACTCACCACACACCACTCACTCACCACACACCACTCACCACACACCACACACACACCACTCACTCACTCACTCACCACACACCACTCACTCACCACACACCACTCACTCACCACACACCACACACCACTCACTCACCACACACCACTCACTCACCACTCACTCACCACACACCACTCACTCACCACACACACACACCACTCACTCACTCACTCACCACACACCACTCACTCACCACACACCACTCACTCACCACACACCACTCACTCACCACACACCACACACCACTCACTCACCACACACTCACCACTCACTCACCACACACCACTCACTCACCACACACCACTCACTCACCACTCACTCACCACACACCACTCACTCACCACACACACACACCACTCACTCACTCACTCACCACACACCACTCACTCACCACACACCACTCACTCACCACACACCACTCACTCACCACACACCACACACCACTCACTCACCACACACTCACCACTCACTCACCACACACCACTCACTCACCACACACCACACACCACTCACTCACCACACACCACTCACTCACCACTCACTCACCACACACCACTCACTCACCACACACACACACCACTCACTCACTCACTCACCACACACCACTCACTCACCACACACCACTCACTCACCACACACCACTCACTCACCACACACCACACACCACTCACTCACCACACACTCACCACTCACTCACCACATCACTCACCACACACCACTCACTCACCACACACCACTCACTCACCACTCACTCACTCACCACACACCACTCACTCACCACACACACACCACTCACTCACTACACACACACACCACTCACTCACCACACAGACACACCACTCACTCACTCACTCACCACACACCACTCACTCACCACACACCACTCACCACACACCACACACACACCACTCACTCACTCACTCACCACACACCACTCACTCACCACACACCACTCACTCACCACACACCACACACCACTCACTCACCACACACCACTCACTCACCACTCACTCACCACACACCACTCACTCACCACACACACACACCACTCACTCACTCACTCACCACACACCACTCACTCACCACACACCACTCACTCACCACACACCACTCACTCACCACACACCACACACCACTCACTCACCACACACTCACCACTCACTCACCACACACCACTCACTCACCACACACCACACACCACTCACTCACCACACACCACTCACTCACCACTCACTCACCACACACCACTCACTCACCACACACACACACCACTCACTCACTCACTCACCACACACCACTCACTCACCACACACCACTCACTCACCACACACCACTCACTCACCACACACCACACACCACTCACTCACCACACACTCACCACTCACTCACCACACACCACTCACTCACCACACACCACACACCACTCACTCACCACACACCACTCACTCACCCACACACACACACCACAGCAACACTCGCCAACGCAGACCTGTCTCTCTGAGGCTATGGGGGGGTGGTGGCTTGGTCGTGTTGGTTCCTGCGCGCAGACTGGTCCTGCTACATTCCATGGCCTTGTGTTCTACGAGAGTGAGTGCACACGCGTGTACACGCCTGACACGTGTGTGTGTGTGCGTGTACACACCTGATACGTGTGTGTGTGTGTGCACGTGTGTACACGCCTGACACGTGTGTGTGTGTGTGTACACGCATGTACACGTGAGTGTGTGTGTGTGTGCACGTGTGTACACGCCTGACACGTGTGTGTGTGTGTGTGCGTGTACACGCCTGATACGTGTGTGTGTGTGTGCACGTGTGTACACGCCTGACACGTGTGTGTGTGTGTGTGTGCACGTGTGTACACGCCTGACACGTGTGTGTGTGTGCACGTGTACACGCATGTACACGTGAGTGTGTGTGTGTGTGCACGTGTGTACACGCCTGACACGTGTGTGTGTGTGTGTGCGTGTACACGCCTGATACGTGTGTGTGTGTGTGCACGTGTGTACACGCCTGACACGTGTGTGTGTGTGTGTGCACGTGTACACGCATGTACACGTGAGTGTGTGTGTGTGTGTGTGCACGTGTGTACACGCCTGACACGTGTGTGTGTGTGTGTACACGCCTGATACGTGTGTGTGTGTGTGCACGTGTGTACACGCCTGACACGTGTGTGTGTGTGTGTGTGCACGTGTGTACACGCCTGACACGTGTGTGTGTGTGCACGTGTACACGCATGTACACGTGAGTGTGTGTGTGTGTGTGCACGTGTGTACACGCCTGACACGTGTGTGTGTGTGCACGCGTGTACACGCCTGACACGTGTGTGTGCACGTGTGTATGTGTGTGTCTGTGTGTCTGTGTGTGTATGTGTGTGTTAGTGGGGAGCGGTGGTGCAGCGGTTAGCGCGCTGCGCTATGAACCTGGCGACCCGGGTTCGACACCCGCTCACGGCCAACACCACCAGTGACGATTATCTGAACCGGTCCTGGGCCTCCCCTAGGTAGACTCGGCCTCAAATGAGTACCTGGTGTAGCAGTGTGTAGTAAACATCGCCACTGGGGAGACAAAGACGGCTGGGCGTGGTGCTGGCCACCCACTCCCTCGTGTACCGTTCCGGCCTTCATAGGTGCTCGCTAACAGCACTTGCCCCTACAGTTTGTTAGAGGCTACACGGGGGATCTTTATCCATGCATCGTCATCATCATCACCATCATCATCATCACCATCATCACCATCATCATCATCACTACCATCATCACCATCATCATCACCATCGTCATCACCATCATCACCATCATCATCATCATCACCATCACCACCATCATCATCATCACCATCACCATCATCATCATCATCACCATTATCATCACCATCGTCATCGTCATCACCATCGTCATCGTCATCGCCATCGTCATCGTCATCGCCATCGTCATCGTCATCACCATCGTCATCGCCATCGTCAATCGTCATCATCGCATCGTCCATCGGTCATCACCATCGTCATCACCATCGGTCATCGTCATCACCATCGTCATCGTCATCACCATCGTCATCGTCGAACATCGTCATGTCACCATCGTCATCACCATCGTCATCACCATCGTCATCGTCATCACCATCGTCATCGTCATCACCAGCGTCATCACCATCGTCATCACCATCGTCATCACCATCGTCATCACCATCGTTATCACCATCGTCATCGTCATCGTCAGCGTCATCACCAGTCGTCATCGTCATCATCGTCGATGCACCATCGTCATCGTCATCACCATCGTCATCGTCATCACCATCGTCATCACCATCGTCATCACCATCGTTATCACCATCGTCATCGTCATCACCATCGCCATCGTCATCGTCATCACCATCGTCATCACCATCGTCATCACCATCGTTCATCGTCATCACCATCGTCATCGTCATCACCATCGTCATCGTCATCACCATCGTCATCGTCATCACCATCGTCATCGTCATCACCATCGTCATCGTCATCACCATCGTCATCACCATCGTCAGCGTCATCACCATCGTCACTCCATCGTCATCGTCATCACCATCGTCATCACCATCGTCATCACCATCGCCATCGTCTCACCATCGCCCATCGTCATCACCATCGTCATCACCATCGTCATCGTCATCACCATCGTCATCGGATCACCGATCGCCACGCATCACGTCATCGGTCATCACCATCGTCATCGTCATCACCATCGTCATCGTCATCACCATCGTCATCGTCATCACCATCGTCATCACCAGTCACCATCGTCATCACCATCGGTCATCGTCATCACCATCGTCCATCACCATCGTCATCACCATCGTCATCCGCGTCACCTCACCATCGTCATCACCATCGTCATCACCATCGTCATCGTCATCACCATCGTCATCACCATCGTCATCACCATCGTCATCACCATCGTCGATCACCATCGTCATCACCATCGTCATCGTCAGTCACCATCGTCATCGTCATCACCATCGTCCATCACCATCGTCATCGTCATCACCATCGTCAGCACCATCGTCATCACCATCGTCATCACCATCGTCATCGTCATCACCATCGTCATCACCATCGTCATCACCATCGTCATCACCATCGTCATCACCAGCGTCATCACCATCGGCAGTCGCCATCGTCATCACCATCGTCATCACCATCGTCATCACCATCGTCATCACCATCGTCATCGTCATCACCATCGTCAGTCGTCATCATCCATCGTCAGCGTCATCACCATCGTCAGCACCATCGTCATCACCATCGTCATCGTCATCACCATCGTCATCGTCAGTCACCATCGTCATCGGCACTCACCATCGTCATCACCATCGTCATCGCCATCACCATCGTCATCGTCATCACCATCGTCATCGTCATCACCATCGTCATCACCATCGTCATCGTCATCCACCATCGTCATCACCATCGTCATCACCATCGTCATCACCATCACCATCGTCATCACCATCGTCATCGTCATCACCATCGTCATCACCATCGTCATCACCATCGTCATCACCATCACCATCGTCATCACCATCGTCATCACCATCGTCATCACCATCGTCATCACCATCGTCATCACCATCGTCATCGTCATCACCATCGTCATCACCATCGTCATCACCATCGTCATCGTCATCACCATCGTCATCACCATCGTCATCGGCATCACCATCTCCATCACCATCGTCATCACCGCACGAGGCATTGGGATACTGCTGGATGCTTCGAGATGTTCAGGCCTTTCGATTTAAAGCTTTCGTGACTGCAGGGATTCATGTTCTTGGTTCTTTCGGTAAAGTCACGTAGAAGGGAAGTAATAAAGTAGTAAAAATAAAACATGATAAAATTAATCTTATTTTAATAATAAAATAATAAAAAATAAACCATGATAACTTAATTCTTTTATTATGTTTTATTTTTAATTCTTTTATCATTTCCCTTCTACGTGACTTTACCGAAAGAACCAAGAAGATGAATTCCTGCAGTCACGAAAGCTTTACATCGAAATATAATAATATTGTATTATCATAATGTCTTACTATTTTATTATATAATATTATTTGATTACATTATTTTATAATATTATGTTAATATATTATATTACTTTATTATGTTTTATTTTTCTTACTTCATCATTTCCCTCTACGTGACTTTACCGAAAGAACCAAGAAGATGTTCAGGCCTGCGTTACGCATCTCGTGCGTCGTCGCGGGCTGGCGCTTTACTCTCTCCACCCGCCCTCATGTTGTTGTTGTTGTTGTTCATTGTAACGAGACTTTCCCACCACGCGGCGTTCTGCAGGAACGCAACCCGCCCGCGTTGTTAGAGGACAACGCGGATGCACAACGTGCTTTTTGAAAACCCAGTGGCACTGCCACCGTTGTGCTGCTGCTGCTACTCTGCTGCTGCTGCTGCTACTCTGCTGCTGCTACTACTCTGGTTGCTGCTGCTGCTACTCCACTGCTGCTGCTAGCGCTACTGCTTGCTGCTTAGCCGTACCTGCTGCTGCTTAGCGCTTCTGCTACTGCTACTCCGCTGCTGCTGCTACTGCTGCTGCTAGCGCTACTGCTGCTGCTTAGCGCTACTGCTACTCCGCTGTTGCTGCTAGCGCTGCTGCTAGCGCTACTGCTGCTGCTTAGCGCTACTGCTGCTGCTTAGCGCTACTGCTGCTGCTTAGCGCTACTGCTACTCCGCTGTTGCTGCTAGCGCTGCTGCTAGCGCTACTGCTGCTGCTTAGCGCTACTGCTACTCCGCTGGTTGCTGCTAGCGCTGCTGCTGCTGCTACTGCTGCTGCTACTGCTGCTGCTACCTGCTGCTGCTAGCGCTGCTGCTGCTGCTACTGCTGCTGCTACTGCTGCTGCTGCTACAGCTGCTGCTACTGCTACTGCTGCTGCTACTGCTACTGCTGCTAGCGCTGCTGCTGCTGCTACTGCTGCTGCTACTGCTACTGCTAGCGCTACTGCTGCTGCTGCTACTGCTGCTACTGCTACTGCTAGCGCTACTGCTGCTGCTAGCGCTACTGCTGCTGCTGCTACTGCTGCTGCTGCTACTGCTGCTGCTTAGCGCTACTGCTACTCTGCTGCTGCTGCTAGCGCTGCTGCTAGCGCTGCCTCTCGAAATAAAATCAACACCGAGCCGCTTGCATCCACTCTGAGACTCGGCAGTGAACGGGAGTTACACACCCACCACCCACAACACCACCACCACCATTCACACCACGCACCACCAACACCACCAACCACCACCGACCAACCACCCCCCACAACACCACCAACACCACCACCACCAACACCCACCCACAACACCACCACCCATCACCACCACCACCATTCACACCACCACCCACAACACCACCACCAACACCACCACCAACACCACCAACACCACCCACAACACCACCCACCATGACCACCACCACCATTCACACCACCACCCACAACACCACCACCCAACACCATTCACACCAACACCACCACCCCACACACCACCACCCACCACTCCCCACACCACTACCCGCCGACAGCGTACGCACGCGCATACCCACACACAGGCACGCGCACACGCACACGCGCACACGCACACACGCACGCAGCCACACATACGCACCCCACACAACGCGCACGCATGCGCGCACACGCGCACACGCGCACACGCGCGCACACACACACATGCACGCGCTGTGGGGGGGTGGGGGGGGTGCAGGTGTTGCCGTTCAAGAGCCCCGTGTGGCTCGTCACCTGCGGGGTGGTGTGAGAGCGCCTATTTTTAAAAATCTTGAAGCCCTGACTGTGTGGTGTGTCACTGTGGTGTGTATGTGTGTGTGTCAGCGTGTGCGTGTCTGTGTGGTGTGTCAGCGTGTGTGTCAGCGTGTGTCTCTGTGTGTGGTGTCACTGTGTGTGTGTCTGCGTGTGTGTCTGTGTGTGTGTCAGTGTGTCTGTGTCTGCGCTATGTCAGTGTGTCCTGTGTCTGCGTGTGTGTCTGTGTGTGTCAGCGTGTGTGGTGTCTGTGTGTGTGTGTGTCTGCGTGTGTCTCTGTGTGTGTGTCAGCGTGTGTGTGTCTGTGTGTGTGTGTGTGTGTCTGTGTGTGTGTCTGTGTGTGTGTCAGCGTGTGTCACTGTGTGTGTGTCACTGTGTGTGGTCACTGTGGTGTGTGTCACTGTGTGTGTGTCACTGTGTGTGTGTCTGTGTGTGTGTCAGTGTGTCTGTGTCTGCGTGTGTGTCTGCGTGTGTCGTCTGTGTGTGTGTCAGCGTGTGTGTCTGTGTGTGTGTCAGCGTGTGTGTGTCTGTGTGTGTGTCCTGGTGTGTGTGTCAGCGTGTGTCTCTGTGTGTGTGTCTGCGTGTGTGTCTGTGGTGTGTGTGTCTGTGTGTGTGTCTGTGTGGTGTGTGTCAGCGTGTGTCTCTGTGTGTGTGTCTGCGTGTGTGTCTGTGTGTGTGTCAGTGTGTCTGTGTGTGTGTCTTGTGTGTGTGTCTGTGTGTGTGTGTCAGTGTGTGTCAGTGTGTGTGTCAGTGTGTGTCAGTGTGTGTGTGTGTGTCAGCGTGTGTCTCTGTGTGTGTGTCTGCGTGGGTGTGTCTGTGGTGTGTGTGTGTCAGTGTGTGTGTGTCTGTGTGTGTGTCTGTGTGTGTGTCTGTGTGTGTGTCTGTGTGTGTGTCAGTGTGTCTGCGTGTGTGTCTGTGTGTGTGTCAGTGTGTCTGCGTGTGTGTCTGTGTGTGTGTCAGTGTGTCTGTGTGTGTGTCATGCCACGGGTGGGTAGCGCTACGCTGCGCTACGAACCCGGCGACCCGAGTTCGATTCCCGCACACGGCCACCAACAACCTGTCGTGACGATTATCTGAGCCGGTCCTGGGCCTCCCCTAGGTCGACTCAGCCTCAAATGAGTACCTGGTGTAACGGTGTGTAGTAAACATCGCTAGCACTGGGGAGACCAAAGGCGGCCGGGCGTGGTGGCTAGCCACCCACCCCCTCGTGTGCCACAGCGCCGGTAGCCTTCACAGGTTCTGCTCGCTAACAGCACTTGCCCCTACAGTCTGTGAAGGCTACACGGGGGAGCTTTGGTCTGTGTATTGTTTGTGGTATTGATGGTGGTGGTGTTGGTGGTGTTATGGTTGTGGTGGTATTGTTAGTGGGATTGTGTTGGTGTTAATGGTGTTTTGTGGTTGTAGTGATGAAGGCAATGGCAGTGTTTGGTTGTGGTGAAGGTGTTCGCGGTATATTGGCGGTGGTAGTGTAGGCGGTGATGGTAATTGTCTTGTTGGTGGTACTATTGGTAATGGTAGTAATGGTGTTGATGGTGGTGGTGGTAGTATGTGAATGGTGGTGGTGGTGGTGTAGAGTTGAAGCGGGTTCACCGTGGCGATAATTAACCACGGAATGAAACCTCTGACCGCTGAACAAAGTCGCCGGCTGTCGTGTGGTGGGTGTGGCAGGGCGTTGTGTGTGTGTGTGTGTCACCGTGTGTGTGTGTGTGTCACCGTGTGTGTGTGTGTGTCACCGTGTGTGTGTGTGTCACCGTGTGTGTGTGTGTGTGTCACCGTGTGCGTGTGTGTGTCACCGTGTGCGTGTGTGTGTCACCGTGTGCGTGTGTGTGTCACCGTGTGTGTGTCACCGTGTGCGTGTCACCGTGTGCGTGTGTGTGTCACTGGTGTGCGTGGTGTGTGTCACTGTGTGCGTGTGTGTGTCACCGTGTGCGTGTGTGTGTCACCGTGTGCGTGTGTGTGTGTCACCGTGTGCGTGTGTGTCACCGTTTGCGCGTGTGTGTCACCGTGTGCATGTGTGTGTCACCGTGTGTGTCAGGTGTGGGGAGTTGTGGTGCAGCGGTTAGCGCTACGAACCCGGCGACCCGAGTTTGATTCCCGCTCATGGCCAACACCGGTGACGATTATCTGAACTGGTCCTGGGCCTCCCCTAGGTCAACTCAGCCTCAAATGAGTACCTGGTGCGGTGTGTAGTGAACATCGTCACTGGGGAGACAAAGGCGGCCGGGTGTGGTGCTGGCCACCCACCCCCTCGTGTGCCACAGCGCCGGTAGCCTTCACAGGTGCTGCTCGCTAACAGCACTTGCCCCTACAGTCTGTTAAGGCTATACGGGGGATCTTTATCTTTGTAAGGTGTATGTGTCGGTGTGTGTGTAAGGTGTGTGTCTGTGTGTGTGTAAGGTGTAAGGTGTGTGTCTGTGTGTGTGTGTAAGGTGTATGTGTCTGTGTGTGTCTGTTGTGTGTGTAAGGTGTGTGTGTCTGTGTGTGTGTCTGTGTGTGTGTGTAAGGTGTGTGTGTGTAAGGTGTCTGTGTGTGTGTGTGTCTGTGTGTGTGTGAGGTGTGTGTGTCTGTGTGTGTCTGTGTGTGTGTCTGTGTGTGTGTAAGGTGTATGTGTCTGTGTGTGTGTCTGTGTGTGTGTCCTGTGTGTGTGTGTAAGGTGTGTGTGTGTGTGTCTGTGTGGTGTGTAAGGTGTGTGTGCCCGGGGTGTCTCCCACTGTTTGCAGGCTCCTGGGCCTCGAGGTGGAATTTTTGTTGCATTTTTCACATTCCCAGTGGGGTCCTGGCAGAGTCCAGGCCAGCACCAGTGTGACCACCACGCTCACATGCTGTGTGTGTGTCGGTGTAGCGGTGGTGTGTGTGTGGTGTACTGGTTGTGTTTGTGGTGTAGCAGTGGTGTGTGTGTGTATGTTTGTGGTGTAGCGGTGGATGTGTGTGTGTGGTGTTGTGGTGGTGTTTGTGTGGTGTAGTGGTGTGTGGTGTGGTGTAGCGGTGGTGTGTGTGTGTGGTGTACTGGTTGTGTTTGTGGGTGTAGCAGTGGGTGTGTGTGTGTGTTTGTGGTGTAGCGGTGGATGTGTGTGTGTGGTGTTGTGGTGGTGTTTGTGTGGTGTAGTGGTGTGTGTGTGTGTGGTGTAGCGGTGTGTGTGTGTGGGTGTAGCGGTGTGTGTGTGTGGTGTAGCGGTGTGTGTGTGTGTTGCAGCGGTGTGTGTGTGTGTGGCGTAGCGGTGTGTGGTGTAGTGGTGGTGTGTGTGTGGTGTAGCGGTGTGTGTGTGTGGTGTAGCGGTGTGTGGTGTAGTGGTGGTGTGTGTTTGTGTGGTGATTCTGTGGGTCTCTGTGTAGTGAGTCTGTGGGTCTCTGTGCAAGTCCGTATGTTGAACTTCTTTCACACCGTACGTAGCCAACCGCGCTAATCGGGTCGGGGGGGGCGGCCGCAAGGACAAACTAACTGAACGTGACAACACAACAACAACGAGGATAAGGAGAAGCCCTTCATTTGAACCGATGGACAGGGTGGGGTGGGGGGGTGAGGGGTTGACTACGGAGACAGAGAGATGAGAGAGAGACGCGGTGGTGGTGGGTGCTCAGAAGGGAGACGAGGGGGGGGGGCAGGGAGGGGGTGGGGGGGGGTCGCCAGTGTCCGGGACGGGCGCCTGGCAGGGTAGTGAGAGGGGGGGGCGGTGAAGGTGGCGGTGTTGGGGGTGGTGAGAGGTGGTGGTGAGAGGGGGTGGGTGGTGTTGGGGGTAGTGAGAGGTGGTGGTGAGAGGGGGTGGAGGTGGCGGTGTTGGGGGTGGGTGAGAGGGGGTGGTGGTGTTGGGGGTAGTGAGAGGGTGGTGGTGAGAGGGGGTGGTGGTGGCGGTGTTGGGGGTGGGAGGTGGTGGTGGTGGAGGTGGTGGTGGTGTTGGTGGTGTGAGAGGGGGTGGTGGGTGGTGGGTGGTGTTGGGGGGTAGTGAGAGGGGGGTGGTGGTGGTGGTGGTAGAGGTGGTGGTGGTGGTGTTGGGGGTAGTGAGAGGGGGTAGTGGTGGTGGTGGCGGTGTTGGGGGTAGTGAGAGGGGGTGGGTGAGAGGGGGTGGTGAGAGGGGGGGTGGTGAGAGGGGGGTGGTGAGAGGGGGGTGGTGAGAGGGGGTAGTGAGAGGGGGGTAGTGGGTGATGGTAGTGAGGTGGTGGTGGTGTTGGGGGTTGTGAGTCGAGGGGTATTTTTAGCCCATTCGCTGCCGCAGTAATTGGCGCGCGGTCGTGCAGAACGGATGGCGGTGAAATATATAAATATATAAATAACTACACCCCCCCCCGCACTGAACCCCCCCCCCCGCACTGAACCCCCCCCCCCCGCACTGAACCCCCCCCCCACCCCCACACTGAACCCCCCCCCCCCCGCACTGAACCCCCCCGCCGCCCAGCTGTGCTCCATTTCACAGCCCCCGCCTTGCCCCTCCCCCCTCATCCCTCGCGCTCCCATTGCGTGGTTCTCTCTCTCCCAGTGTCTCTCCGCTGTGTCTCTCCGTGTCTCCCTGTGTGTCTCTGTGTCTCCCAGTGTCTCTCCGCTGTGTCTCTCCGTGTCTCCCTGTGTGTCTCTGTGTCTCCCTGTCTCTCCGCTGTGTCTCTCCGTGGTCTCCCTGTGTGTCTCTGTGACTCCCCTGTCTCTCCGCTGTGTCTCTCCGTGTCTCCCTGTGTGTCTCTGTGTCTCCCTGTCTCTCCGCTGTGTCTCTCCGTGTCTCCCTGTGGGTCTCTGTGTCTCCCTGTCTCTCCGCTGTGTCTCTCCGCGTCTCCCTGTGTGTCTCTGTGTCTCCCCTGTCTCTCCGCTGTGTCTCTCCGTGTCTCCCTGTGTGTCTCTGTGTCTCCCTGTCTCTCCACTGTGTCTCTCCGTGTCTCCCTGTGTGTCTCTGTGTCTCCCCTTGTCTCCCCGTGTCTCCCTGTTTCTGTCTGCACTCTCCCCGTGTCTCCCCGTGTCTCCCCGTGTCTCCCTGTGTCTCCCTGTGTCTCCCTGTCTCTCCCAGTGTCTCTCTGTGTCTCTGTTTGCACTCTCCCCGTGTCTCCCTGTCTCTCCCCGTGTCTCCCTGTGTCTCCCCGTGTCTCCCTGTCTCCCCGTGTCTCCGCTGTGTCTCCCTGTGTCTCTGTGTCTCCCTGTCTCTCCCTGTCTCTCACTGTGTCTCCCTATCCATCCCCGTGTCTCCCCGTGTCTCCCTGTGTCTCCCCGTGTCTCCCTGTGTCTCCCCGTGTCTCCCCGTGTCTCCCGTCTCTCACCGTGTCTCCCTGTCTCTCCGCTGTGTCTCCCTGTGTCTCCCTGTGTCTCCCCGTGTCTTCCCGTGTCTCTCACTGTGTCTCACCGTGTCTCTGTGTCTCTCTCTGTCTCCCCATGTCTCCTTGTGTCTCCTCTTGTCTCTATGCTGTGTCTCCCTGTCTCTCACTGTGTCTCACTGTGTCTCCCTGTGTGTCTCTCTCTGTCTCCCCTTGTCTCCTCGTGTCTCTCCGCTGTGTCTCCCTGTCTCTCACTGTGTCTCCCTGTGTCTCTCTCTGTCTCCCCTTGTCTCCTCGTGTCTCTCCGCTGTGGTCTCCCCGTGGTCTCCCCGTGTCTCCCCGTGTCTCCCCGTGTCTCCCCGTGTCTCCCCGTGTCTCCCCGTGTCTCCCCGTGTCTCCCCGGTGTCTCCCCGTGTCTCCCCGTGTCTCCCCGTGTCTCCCCGTGTCTCCCCCCGTGTCTCCCCGTGTCTCCCCGTGTCTCCCCCGTGTCTCCCCGTGTCTCCCCGTGTCTCCCCCGTGTCTCCCCGTGTCTCCCCGTGTCTCCCTGTTGTCTCCCTGTGTCTCCCCCCGTGTCTCCCCGTGTCTCCCCGTGTCTCCCTGTTGTCTCCCTGTGTCTCGCTGTAAGGCTCTGTAACTCGGATTGCCCCAGCATCAGAATCGCGAGACTCTGTATTTGGACTGCAGGACGAATACGTGGAACTATAAAACGTTTTTTCCCACATGTCCAGTTAGAAAGCACGGGGGGGGGGGGTCACAGCATCAGGGGTCACAGCATCACAACAACAACAACAAACAACAACAACAAACAACAACAACAAACAACAACAACAAACAACACGGCACCGCGACAGCGAGCGCCAAGGACGGCAAAAGTGAACGACACGGGAGGGCAAAGGTCCCCCGTGTAGTCTCTGAGCTGGGGGGCCGTTGGGTCAAGTGCCTCCTCCTCCTGCACGTTGCACTCCTGACGTGTTGCTCTGTTGTTGTTGTTTGCTGTGGTGAGTCTGTGGGTCTCTGTGTGGTGAGTCTGTGGGTCTCTGTGTGGTGAGTCTGTGGGTCTCTGTGTGGTGAGTCTGTGGGTCTCTGTGTGGTGAGTCTGTGGGTCTCTGTGTGATGAGTCTGTGGGTCTCTGTGTGATGAGTCTATGGGTCTCTGTGTGGTGAGTCTGTGGGTCTCTGTGTGGTGAGTCTGTGGGTCTCTGTGTGGTGAGTCTGTGGGTCTCTGTGTGGTGAGTCTGTGGGTCTCTGTGTGGTGAGTCTGTGGGTCTCTGTGTGGTGAGTCTGTGGGTCTCTGTGTGATGAGTCTGTGGGTCTCTGTGTGATGAGTCTATGGGTCTCTGTGTGGTGAGTCTGTGGGTCTCTCTGTGGTGAGTCTGTGGGTCTATGTGTGATGAGTCTGTGGGTCTCTGTGTGGTGAGTCTGTGGGTCTCTGTGTGGTGAGTCTGTGGGTCTCTGTGTGGTGAGTCTATCGGTGTGGTGAGTCTATGGGTCTCTGTGTGATGAGTCTGTGGGTCTCTGTGTGGTGAGTCTGTGGGTCTCTGTGGTGAGTCTGTGGGTCTCTGTGTGATGAGTCTGTGGGTCTCTGTGTGATGAGTCTGTGGGTCTCTGTGTGGTGAGTCTGTGGGTCTCTGTGTAATGAGTCTGTTGGTCTCTGTGTGGTGAGTCTGTTGGTCTCTGTGTGGTGAGTCTGTGGGTCTCTGTGTAATGAGTCTGTGGGTCTCTGTGTGATGAGTCTGTGGGTCTCTGTGTGGTGAGTCTTTGGGTCTCTGTGTAATGAGTCTGTGGGTCTCTGTGTGATGAGTCTGTGGGTCTCTGTGTGGTGAGTCTGTGGCTTCCTAATATCGGAAGGAAGAGAGCGTTCCAGACGGCCGCTGCAGAAGCGCATCGTGATGCGGTGACCGACTGCTTGCTGGTGGCAGCCGCAGTCTTGTGGCGTTGGCGGCGGTGGTGGTGGTGGCAGCGGTGGCAGTGGCGCTGGTAGTGATGGCGTTGACAGCGGTCGTGGTGGTGGCGGCTGTGGTGGTGGCGGCTGTGGTGGCGGTGGTGTCCGTGTGGTGGCGGTGTCCGTGTGGTGGTGTCCGTGTGGCGTTGGTGGCGGTGGTGATGGCGGTGGTGGTGGCTCTGGCAGTGATGGCGTTGACAGCGGTTGTGGTGGTGGCCGTAGCTGTGGTCGTGGTGGCCGTGGTGGCGGTGTCCGTGTGGCGGTGGTGGTGGTGGCGGTGGTGTAGTTGTTGACGCGTGCACACAGGTGCGTGCTGTTTACCCTTCGGGGTGAGTCACCGTCCTACCGGCTTGAGGTGGAGGGGGAGAACAAGGGGGGGGCGGAAGCGATTGTGCGAGCACACAAAGACACACGCACAGGTAGGTGCGTGCGCACGTGTGTGCGTGCGTGCGCACGTGTGTGCGTGCGTGCGCACGTGTGTGCGTGCGTGTGTGCACACGTGTGTGCGTGCGTGCGCACGTGTGTGCGTGCGTGCGCACGTGTGTGCGTGCGTGCGCACGTGTGTGCGTGCGTGCGCACGTGTGTGCGTGCGTGCGCACGTGTGTGCGTGCGTGCGCACGTGTGTGTGTCAGTGCAGGGGGCACGGGTGGTGCATCGGCCACTCATCTCGGTCAGTCGACCCGTGGCACCTGCAGGGTCTGCCCCGTAACCTCCTCCTGCCGGCGGCGTTCCACACTTCAATTGGTAGCCTCAACGTGCACCTAGCCTGGCACAGGCGCCCTGGTGACGTCACCGCCACTTAGTGGCGAATGGCGGTTGTTGTTGTTGTGTGGGGAGCGGTGGTGCAGCGGTTAGCCCGCCGGTGCTACGAACCCGGCGGCCCGAGTTCGATTCCCGCTCACGGCCAACACCACCAGTGACGCGATGATCTGAACCAGTCATGGGCCTCCACTAGGTCGACTCAGCCATAAATGAGTACCTGGTGGGTCTCTGGTGAGTCTATGGGTCTCTGCGTGATGAGTCTGTGGGTCTCTGCGTGATGAGTCTGTGGGTCTCTGCGTGATGAGTCTGTGGGTCTCTGCGTGATGAGTCTGTGGGTCTCTGTGTGGTGAGTCTGTGGGTCTCTGTGTGGTGAGTCTGTGGGTCTCTGTGTGGTGAGTCTATCGGTGTGGTGAGTCTATGGGTCTCTGTGTGATGAGTCTGTGGGTCTCTGTGTGGTGAGTCTGTGGGTCTCTGTGGTGAGTCTGTGGGTCTCTGTGTGATGAGTCTGTGGGTCTCTGTGTGATGAGTCTGTGGGTCTCTGTGTGGTGAGTCTGTGGGTCTCTGTGTAATGAGTCTGTTGGTCTCTGTGTGGTGAGTCTGTTGGTCTCTGTGTGGTGAGTCTGTGGGTCTCTGTGTAATGAGTCTGTGGGTCTCTGTGTGATGAGTCTGTGGGTCTCTGTGTGGTGAGTCTTTGGGTCTCTGTGTAATGAGTCTGTGGGTCTCTGTGTGATGAGTCTGTGGGTCTCTGTGTGGTGAGTCTGTGGCTTCCTAATATCGGAAGGAAGAGAGCGTTCCAGACGGCCGCTGCAGAAGCGCATCGTGATGCGGTGACCGACTGCTTGCTGGTGGCAGCCGCAGTCTTGTGGCGTTGGCGGCGGTGGTGGTGGTGGCAGCGGTGGCAGTGGCGCTGGTAGTGATGGCGTTGACAGCGGTCGTGGTGGTGGCGGCTGTGGTGGTGGCGGCTGTGGTGGCGGTGGTGTCCGTGTGGTGGCGGTGTCCGTGTGGTGGTGTCCGTGTGGCGTTGGTGGCGGTGGTGATGGCGGTGGTGGTGGCTCTGGCAGTGATGGCGTTGACAGCGGTTGTGGTGGTGGCCGTAGCTGTGGTCGTGGTGGCCGTGGTGGCGGTGTCCGTGTGGCGGTGGTGGTGGTGGCGGTGGTGTAGTTGTTGACGCGTGCACACAGGTGCGTGCTGTTTACCCTTCGGGGTGAGTCACCGTCCTACCGGCTTGAGGTGGAGGGGGAGAACAAGGGGGGGCGGAAGCGATTGTGCGAGCACACAAAGACACACGCACAGGTAGGTGCGTGCGCACGTGTGTGCGTGCGTGCGCACGTGTGTGCGTGCGTGCGCACGTGTGTGCGTGCGTGTGTGCACACGTGTGTGCGTGTGTGCGCACGTGTGTGCGTGCGTGCGCACGTGTGTGCGTGCGTGCGCACGTGTGTGCGTGCGTGCGCACGTGTGTGCGTGCGTGCGCACGTGTGTGCGTGCGTGGCGCACGGTGTGTGTGTCAGTGCAGGGGGCACGGGTGGTGCATCGGCCACTCATCTCGGTCAGTCGACCCGTGGCACCTGCAGGGTCTGCCCCGTAACCTCCTCCTGCCGGCGGCGTTCCACACTTCACTTGGTAGCCTCAACGTGCACCTAGCCTGGCACAGGCGCCCTGGTGACGTCACCGCCACTTAGTGGCGAATGGCGGTTGTTGTTGTTGTGTGGGGAGCGGTGGTGCAGCGGTTAGCCCGCCGGTGCTACGAACCCGGCGGCCCGAGTTCGATTCCCGCTCACGGCCAACACCACCAGTGACGCGATGATCTGAACCAGTCATGGGCCTCCACTAGGTCGACTCAGCCATAAATGAGTACCTGGTGGGTCTCTGGTGAGTCTATGGGTCTCTGCGTGATGAGTCTGTGGGTCTCTGCGTGATGAGTCTGTGGGTCTCTGCGTGATGAGTCTGTGGGTCTCTGCGTGATGAGTCTGTGGGTCTCTGTGTGATGTGATGAGTCTGTGGGTCTCTGTGTGATGAGTCTGTGGGTCTCTGTGTGATGAGTCTGTGGGTCTCTGTGTGATGTGATGAGTCTGTGGGTCTCTGTGTGATGTGATGGGTCTGTGGGTCTCTGTGTGATGAGTCTGTGGGTCTCTGCGTGATGAGTCTGTGGGTCTCTGTGTGATGTGATGAGTCTGTGGGTCTCTGTGTGATGAGTCTGTGGGTCTCTGTGTGATGTGATGAGTCTGTGGGTCTCTGTGTGATGAGTCTATGGGTCTCTGTGTGATGTGATGAGTCTGTGGGTCTCTGTGTGATGAGTCTGTGGGTCTCTGCGTGATGAGTCTGTGGGTCTCTGCGTGATGAGTCTGTGGGTCTCTGTGTGATGTGATGAGTCTGTGGGTCTCTGTGTGGTGAGTCTGTGGGTCTCTGTGTGATGTGATGAGTCTGTGGGTCTCTGTGTGATGTGATGAGTCTGTGGGTCTCTGTGTGATGAGTCTGTGGGTCTCTGTGTGATGTGATGAGTCTGTGGGTCTCTGTGTGGTGAGTCTGTGGGTCTCTGTGTGATGTGATGAGTCTGTGGGTCTCTGTGTGATGAGTCTGTGGGTCTCTGCGTGATGAGTCTGTGGGTCTCTGTGTGATGTGATGAGTCTGTGGGTCTCTGTGTGATGAGTCTGTGGGTCTCTGTGTGATGAGTCTGTGGGTCTCTGCGTGATGAGTCTGTGGGTCTCTGTGTGATGTGATGAGTCTGTGGGTCTCTGTGTGATGAGTCTGTGGGTCTCTTGTGGGTCTCTGTGTGATGTGATGAGTCTATGGGTCTCTGTGTGATGAGTCTGTGGGTCTCTGTGTGATGAGTCTGTGGGTAGTTGGTGGTGGTGGTACTGCCACAGTCGGGCGGCACAGGTGGTGCATCTGCCGGTGACCTCAGTGGGGCAACTCACGGTACTTGAGTCTGTCCCGTGACCTCCTGCACCTAGCCTGGCACAGCTGGGGGCACAGCTGGTGGTGCATCTGCCAGGCATCTCAGTCGGCCAACCCAGGGCGGCACCCTGCTGGGTCTGTCCCCGTGGCCGCGAGCCTTCGACACGTCACGTGACCGCCTCAAAGGTGCACCCGGCCTGGCACAGTCGCCGTGGCGACAGTCACCAAATTCGCCCGGTGTCGAATGGCGAGCGCTGTTCTTGCTGGGCGTGTGACCGGATGCACGGTGGAGTGGCCGGTCGCCCTGGTCTGGCGGGTAGCCGAGTGGCAGAGGTCGCAACCGGGTACCCGATACCCGTACCCTACCCGATACCCGGCTACCCGTACCCGGCCAAGTACGGGTAGCCGTTTGCGACCCTGGTGCGGCCTGGTACGGGTACAGGTAGGCCGTGAGTCACTGGTGAGTCACCGTGATTGTCACTCATTTCCCAACGTCTTGTCTCTTCTCACAAATCAAGTTCCTAGAATCAACCCACCCGCGCCTGCAACGTGGCTTCATCCCAGAGGTCGCAACCGGGTACCCGATACCCGTACCCTACCCGTACCCGGCCGGGTACGGGTAGGGTACGGGTATCGGGTACCCGGTTGCGACCCTGGTGCGGCCGGGTACGGGTACGGGTAAGGAATCAAAACCCGTTTGCGACCTCTGTCGAGTGCTGATGGTCAATTCAAGGGGTTCACCGATGCGAGCCCCCTGGCATGTGCCACGGAAGGTGCGTGGACCGGGGGTATTTGGCCGTGGGGTCGGCTGGTAGATATCCGACCCCTCACGGCAACGCTGCCCTTGGACAGCGTGGTGTTAAAATGAAAGTAACGAAAACAAGTTGTTGAGAAAATCGAATCGAGCAAGCAACGTGGCGCGGATGCACACGGGGGGGGGGGGGGGGTGGTGGTGTGGAGGGAGGGGGGGTGGCGAGAAGGGGCCGCTAGGGAGCACCAAACAACCCACCACCCACCTCACCCATCCACCACCCACCCACCACCCACCACCAACCCACCCACCATCCACCTCACCCCACCCACCTTACCCACCCACCTTACCCATCCACCCACCTTACCCCACCCACCCACCCACTACCCACTCTCGCTCGCTCCCCAGCGGGCGACGTTGAGTCCGTTAAGACTTAACGAGCCCAGCACCCGCGTCAATTAGCACCTCTGGCTCCGCTGTGAGGGCGTTGTGGGGTTGGTGGGGTTGGTGGGGGGGTGGTGGTGTGGCTGGCCCCCGCTGTGAGGGCGTTGTGGGGTTGGTGGGGGGTGGTGGTGCGGCTGGCCCCGCTGTGAGGGCGTTGTGGGGTTGGTGGGGGGGGTGGTGGTGCGGCTGGCCCCGCTGTGAGGGCGTTGTGGGGTTGGTGGGGGGGTGGTGGTGTGGCTGGCCCCGCTGTGAGGGCGTTGTGGGGTTGGTGGGGGGGGTGGTGGTGCGGCTGGCCCCGCTGTGAGGGCGTTGTGGGGTTGGTGGGGGGGGTGGTGGTGCGGCTGGCCCCCGCTGTGAGGGCGTTGTGGGGTTGGTGGGGGGGTGGTGGTGCGGCTGGCCCCGCTGTGAGGGCGTTGTGGGGTTGGTGGGGGGGGGGTGGTGTGCGGCTGCCCTGCTGTGAGGGCGTTGTGGGGTTGGTGGGGGGGGGGGGTGGTGGTGTGGCTGGCCCTGCTGTGAGGGCGTTGTGGAGTTGGTGGGGGGGGGGTGGTGGTGCGGCTGGCCCGTGCTGTGAGGGCGTTGTGGAGTTGGTGGGGGGGGGTGGTGGTGCGGCTGGCCCCGCTGTGAGGGCGTTGTGGGGTTGGTGGGGGGGGGTGGTGGTGCGGCTGGCCCTGCTGTGAGGGCGTTGTGGGGTTGGTGGGGGGGGGTGGTGGTGTGGCTGGCCCTGCTGTGAGGGCGTTGTGGAGTTGGTGGGGGGGGGTGGTGGTGCGGCTGGCCCTGCTGTGAGGGCGTTGTGGGGTTGGTGGGGGGGGGTGGTGGTGTGGCTGGCCCCGCTGTGAGGGCGTTGTGGGGTTGGTGGGGGGGGGTGGTGGTGCGGCTGGCCCTGCTGTGAGGGCGTTGTCGGGTTGGTGGGGGGGGTGGTGGTGTGGCTGACCCCGCTGTGAGGGCGTTGTGGGGTTGGTGGGGGGGGGTGGTGGTGTGGCTGACCCCGCTGTGAGGGGGTTGTGGGGTTGGTGGGGGGGGGGTGGTGTGGCTGGCCCCGCTGTGACGGCGTTGTGGGGTTGGTGGGGGGGGTGGTGTGGCTGGCCCCGCTGTGAGGGGGTTGTGGGGTTGTTGGGGGGGGGGTGGTGTGGCTGGCCCCGCTGTGAGGGCGTTGTGGGGTTGGTGGGGGGGGGGGGGGTGGTGTGGCTGGCCCCGCTGTGAGGGCGTTGTGGGGTTGGTGGGGGGGTGGTGGTGTGGCTGGCCCCGCTGTGAGGGCGTTGTGGGGTTGGTGGTGGTGGTGTGGCTGGCCCTGCTGTGAGGGCGTTGTGGGGTTGGTGGTGGGGGTGGTGGTGTGGCTGGCCCCGCTGTGAGGGGGTTGTGGGGTTGGTGGTGGTGGTGTGGCTGGCCCTGCTGTGAGGGCGTTGTGGGGTTGGTGGTGGGGGTGGTGGTGCGGCTGGCCCCGCTGTGAGGGCGTTGTGAGGTTGGTGGGGGGTGGCGTTGCGAGAGTGTCCTGTGCGTGGTGGTGGTTGTGGTGGTGGTTGTGGTTGTTGTGGTTGTGGTGGTGGTTGTGGTTGTTGTGACGGTACCGTTGGCGCGGTGGTGGTCCTGCACGTGACGGTTGCCGTGCCAACGCTTACGCTCCTCTGGCCGCACAGCAACCGCTCCGAGTCCACTGCTCTGAGTCCACCGCTCTGAGTCCACCGCTCCGAGTCCACCGCTCCGAGTCCACCGCTCCGAGTCCACCGCTCCGAGTCCACCGCTCCGAGTCCACCGCTCCGAGTCCACCGCTCTTAGTCCACCGCTCCGAGTCCACCGCTCTTAGTCCACCGCTCTTAGTCCACCGCTCCGAGTCCACCGCTCTTAGTCCACCGCTCTTAGTCCACCGCTCTGAGTCCACCGCTCTGAGTCCACCGCTCCGAGTCCACCGCTCTTAGTCCACCGCTCTGAGTCCACCGCTCTTAGTCCACCGCTCTTAGTCCACCGCTCTTAGTCCACCGCTCTTAGTCCACCGCTCCGAGTCCACCGCTCCGAGTCCACCGCTCCGAGTCCACCGCTCTGAGTCCACCGCTCTGAGTCCACCGCTCTGAGTCCACCGCTCTGAGTCCACCGCTCTGAGTCCACCGCTCTTAGTCCACCGCTCTTAGTCCACCGCTCCGAGTCCACCGCTCCGAGTCCACCGCTCCGAGTCCACCGCTCCGAGTCCACCGCTCCGAGTCCACCGCTCCGAGTCCACCGCTCTTAGTCCACCGCTCTGAGTCCACCGCTCCGCCAATGAGAGTGGCGGCCATTGTTTGAAGCCCCCACCCCCCTCCTCTCATCCCGTTGCCGAGGCAACCGACGTTTGAGAAAAGGGGTCCAGACATGAAACCACCAGGCCGCTCCGCTGTTGCCTGGCAACGTCGCCCCCCCCCCCCGCTGCATCCCTCACGGCCAGCCGTGAATTAGCCGTGGTGTGGGTAAGGGTGGTGAGCACGTGTGTACGTGTGTGCACGTGTGTGCACGTCTGTGTGTGTGTGACTGTGTGTGTACGTCTGTGTGTGTGTACGTCTGTGTGTGTGCACGTCTGTGTGTGTGTGTACGTCTGTGTGTGTGCACGTCTGTGTGTGTGTACATCTGTGTGTGTGTACGTCTGTGTGTGTGTATGTGTATGTGTGTACGTCTGTGTGTGTGTGTACGTGTGTGTATGTGTGTGTACGTCTGTGTGTGTGTGTGTGTACGTCTGTGTGTGTGTACGTCTGTGTGTGTGTACGTCTGTGTGTGTGTACGTCTGTGTGTGTGTACGTCTGTGTGTGTGTGTGTACGTCTGTGTGTGTGTGTGTACGTCTGTGTGTGTGTGTGTACGTCTGTGTGTGTGTACGTCTGTGTGTGTGTACGTCTGTGTGTGTGTATGTGTGTACGTCTGTGTGTGTGTGTACGTCTGTGTGTGTGTATGTGTGTACGTCTGTGTGTGTGTATGTGTGTACGTCTGTGTGTGTGTGTGTGTACGTGTGTGTATGCACGTCTGTGTGTGTATGTACGTCTGTGTGTACGTCTGTGTGTGTACGTCTGTGTACGTGTGTGTATGTACGTCTGTGTGTACGTCTGTGTGTGTACGTCTGTGTACGTGTGTGTATGTACGTCTGTGTGTACGTCTGTGTGTGTGTGTATGTACGTCTGTGTATGTACGTTGTGTGTAAGTATGATTGTGTGTGTGTATGTATGAGTGTGTGTATGTGTGTGTGTATGTATGAGTGTGTGTATGTGTTATATTGGTGTGTGTTGTATGAGTGTGTGTTGTATGTAGGTGAGTGTGTGCGGGTGTGTGTATGTATGAGTGTGTGTGTAGGTGAGTGAGTGTGTGTGTTGTATGAGTGTGTGTGTGTTGTATGAGTGTGTATGAGTGTGTGTTGTATGAGTGTGTGTGTGTTGTATGTTATATTGGTGTGTGTTGTATGAGTGTGTGTGTTGTATGTAGGTGAGTGTGTGCGAGTGTGTGTGTAGGTGTGTGTGTGTGTATGAGTGTGTGTGTGTATGTATGAGTGTGTGTGTGTAGGTGAGTGTGTGTAGGTGAGAGTGTGTGTGTGTTGTATGAGTGTGTGTGTGTTGTATGAGTGTGTGTGCGAGTGTATGTATGAGTGTGTGTGTTGTTTGAGTGTGTGTGTGTTGTATGAGTGTGTATGAGTGTGTGTGTTGTATGTAGGTGAGTGTGTGCGAGTGTGTGTGTAGGTGAGTGTGTGTGTTGTATGAGTGTGTGTTGTATGAGTGTGTGTGTAGGTGAGTGTGTGTGTAGGTGAGTGAGTGTGTGTGTATGAGTGTGTGTGTTGTATGAGTGTGTATGAGTGTGTATGAGTGTGTGTTGTATGAGTGTGTGTGTTGTATGTAGGTGAGTGTGTGTGTAGGTGTGTGTATGTATGAGTGTGTGTAGGTGAGTGTGTGTGTTGTATGAGTGTGTATGAGTGTGTGTTGTATGAGTGTGTGTGTGTTGTATCGCCTTTTTCCTGTGCCTCCAAGACATCCTGACAGGAGGTGGCAGATAGAGGTCATGCCCCCAGGGGTCAGAGTTCAAGGGTCGCACCTCGCCAAACCAATCCCCTTGGGCCCTCCCCCTGTGGAGGGAGCGAGTGGAGGCTGATGGTTATTACTGCGGGGTCTGTGTCTGTGTGTGTGTCGGTGTGTGTGTGTGTGTCGGTGTGTGTCGGTGTGTCGGTGTGTGTCGGTGTGTGTCTGTGTGTGTGTGATGGTGTGTCAGTGTGTGTCGGTGTGTATGTGTCGGTGTGTGTGTCTGTGTGTGTGATGGTGTGTGTGTGTGTGTCAGTGTACGTGTGGCTGTGTGTGTTGGTGTGTCAGTGTGTGTGTCGGTGTACGTGTGGCTGTGTGTGTCGGTGTGTGTCGGTGTCAATGTGTGTGTGTCGGTGTCTGTGTGTCTTTTATCTTTGCCTGTGTGTCTGTGTGACTGTGTGTGACCGGAGATGTGGGGAAAGACGCGGTGAGACGTGGTAGATGGGGGGAGACGTGGGGAGATTCGTGGGGTCACGTGGGGTCACGTGGGGTCACGTGGGGACACGTGGGGACACGTGGGGACACGTGGGGTAGATGAGTAGAGAGGTGGGAGGCCGCTTTCGCGTGAAGGGGAAGTGAGAGAGAGGATGGGAGAGCGAGGTGGGGGTTGGGGGGTGACGCAGGGAGAGGAAGCCGGACCTCTGATGGTGGGGGGAGGTTTGGAGGTGAGGGGGGGTGGTCTTGACCCCCCAGTCTCCCCCCTCCCCCCACTTCCTGTACCCCATCACGTGGGATCAAGGGCAGTGGCCTCACCACGCGCTGTGGCCGCAGGATGAAAGGGGATCCGTGGGGGTCTCTCCCAGGGTCGACGGTGCCACTGTGCAGCCTCCGTAACTCCGTGTGTGTGTGGCTGTGCAGGTGTGTGTGTGTGGCCGTGCAGGTGTGTGTGTGTGTCGGTGTGTGTGTGTAGGTGTGTGTGTGCGCAGTCGTGCAGGTGTAGGTGTGTGTGCGGCCGTGCAGGTGTGTGGCCGTGCAGGTGTGTGTGTGGCCGTGTAGGTGTGTGTGTGTGTGTGGCCGTGCAGGTGTGTGTGTGTGTGTGGCCGTGCAGGTGTGTGTGTGTGTGCGGCCGTGCAGGTGTGTGTGTGTGTGTGGCCGTGCAGGTGTGTGTGTGTGGCCGTGCAGGTGTGTGTGTGTGTGGCCGTGCAGGTGTGTGTGTGTGTGCGGCCGTGCAGGTGTGTGTGTGGCCGTGCAGGTGTGTGTGTGTTGGTGTGTGTGTGGCCGTGTAGGTGTGTGTGTGTGTGGCCGTGTAGGTGTGTGTGTGTGTAGGTGTGTGTGTGTCCATGCAGGTGTGTGTGCGGTCGTGAAGGTATTTGTGTGTGGTGAGCGGTGGTGCAGCGGTTAGCGCTACGCTGCGCTATGAACCCGGCGACCCGAGTTCGATTCCCGCTCACGGCCAACAACACCAGCGACGATTATCTGAACCGGTCCTGGGCCTCCCCTAGGTCGACTCAGCCTCAAATGAGTACCTGGTGCGGTGTTTAGTAAACATCGCCACTGGGGAGACAAAGGCGGTCGGGCGTGGTGCTGGCCACCCACCCCCTCGTGTGCCGTTCCGGCCTTCATAGGTGCTCGCTAACAGCACTTGCCCCTACAGTCTGTTAAGGCTATACGGGGGATCTTTGTCTTTGTGTGGCCGTGCAGGTCTCGTTCAGGGTGGGGGGAGGGGCTTTTTGATCCACTCTGAACGTTCCGTTCTGCTGGATCTCTTCTGTTCCGCAGGTTCCACTCTGAACGTTCCGTTCTGCTGGATCGATTCTGTTCCGCCGGTTCCACTCTGAACGTTCCGTTCTGCTGGATCGATTCTGTTCCGCTGGTTCCACTCTGAACGTTCCGTTCTGCTGGATCGATTCTGTTCCGCCGGTTCCACTCTGAACATTCCGTTCTGCTGGATCTCTTCTGTTCCGCAGGTTCCACTCTGAACGTTCCGTTCTGCTGGATCGATTCTGTTCCGCCGGTTCCACTCTGAACATTCCGTTCTGCTGGATCTCTTCTGTTCCGCTGGTTCCACTCTGAACGTTCCGTTCTGCTGGATCGATTCTGTTCTGCTGGTTCCACTCTGAACGTTCCGTTCTGCTGGATCTATTCTGTTCCGCTGGTTCCACTCTGAACGTTCTGTTCTGCTGGATCGATTCTGTTCTGCTGGTTCCACTCTGAACGTTCCGTTCTGCTGGATCTCTTCTGTTCCGCAGGTTCCACTCTGAACGTTCCGTTCTGCTGGATCGATTCTGTTCCGCCGGTTCCACTCTGAACGTTCCGTTCTGCTGGATCGATTCTGTTCCGCTGGTTCCACTCTGAACGTTCTGTTCTGCTGGATCGATTCTGTTCCGCTGGTTCCACTCTGAACGTTCCGTTCTGCTGGATCGATTCTGTTCCGCCGGTTCCACTCTGAACGTTCCGTTCTGCTGGATCGATTCTGTTCCGCTGGTTCCACTCTGAATGTTCCGTTCTGCTGGATCGATTCTGTTCCGCTGGTTCCACTCTGAACGTTCCGTTCTGCTGGATCGATTCTGTTCTGCTGGTTCCACTCTGAACGTTCCGTTCTGCTGGATCGATTCTGTTCCGCTGGTTCCACTCTGAACGTTCCGTTCTGCTGGATCGATTCTGTTCCGCTGGTTCCACTCTGAACGTTCTGTTCTGCTGGATCGATTCTGTTCTGCTGGTTCCACTCTGAACGTTCCGTTCTGCTGGATCTCTTCTGTTCCGCTGGTTCCACTCTGAACGTTCTGTTCTGCTGGATCGATTCTGTTCTGCTGGTTCCACTCTGAACCTTCCGTTCTGCTGGATCTCTTCTGTTCCGCTGGTTCCACTCTGAACGTTCCGTTCTGCTGGATCGATTCTGTTCTGCTGGTCCCACTCTGAACGTTCCGTTCTGCTGGATCGATTCTGTTCCACTGGTTCCACTCTGAACGTTCCGTTCTACTGGATCTATTCTGTTCCGCCGGTTCCACTCTGAACGTTCCGTTCTGCTGGATCTCTTCTGTTCCGCCGGTTCCACTCTGAACGTTCCGTTCTGCTGGATCTATTCTGTTCCGCCGGTTCCGTTCCTTGCAGGCAGTTCCATCAAATGTTGCCGGCTCCGTTCTGACCACCGCGTCGGATCCGCGTTGCAAGACATCGGCTCCATCTCCCACCCCGGACGTCCGGCCTGTAACCGGCGCCCGCTGACACTCCCCCCCCCCCCCCCCCCCGTGCCCCCCCCCCCGTGTCCCCCCAGGGCCACCAAGGCCTTCCAGGAGGTGCTCTACATCGAGCCGGGCTTCCGGCGCGCCAATGAGGTCCACCTGCGGCTCGCTTTGATGTTCAAGCTCAACACCGACTACGAGAGCAGCCTCAAGGTACGCGCACGCACCGCACACAACATACATTGCACACACACCACACACACTGCATACATTGCACACCGCACACACACCGCACACACTGCATACATTGCACACACACACACATTGCACACAGCACACACCACACGCACCGCATACACACCACACACATACCACACACACACACCGCACACACAACACACACAGCACACACCACACACACAACACCACACACACAACACCACACACACAACACCACACACACAACACCACACACACAACACCACACACACACCACACACACACCACACACACAACACCACACACACACACACCACACACACACACACCACACACACACACACCACACACACACACACCACCACACACACACCACACACACACCACACACACACCACACACACACACCACACACACACCACACACACACCACACACACCACACACACACCACCACACACACAACACCACACACACACCACCACACACACACCACCACACACACACACCACACACAACACCACCACACACACAACACCACACACACAACACCACACACACAGACCACACACACCACCACACACACACCACACACACACACCACACACACCACACCACACACACACACCACACACAACACCACACACACCACACCACACACACACCACACACCACACCACACACACACCACACACACACACACACACACACACACACCACACACACACCACACACCACACCACACACACACCACACACACACACACAACACCACACACACAACACCACACACACAACACCACACACACAACACCACACACACAACACCACACACACAACACCACACACACAACACCACACACACAACACCACACACAACACCACACACACAACACCACACACACAACACCACACACACACACACCACACACACCACACACCACACACACACCACACACACACACACCACCACACACACACACACCACCACACACACACACACCACCACACACACACCACACACACACACCACACACACACCACACACACACACACCACACACACACCACACACACACACAACACCACACACACACCCACCACACACACACACCACCACACACACACACCACACACAACACCACCACACACACAACACCACACACACAACACCACACACACAGACCACACACACCACCACACACACACCACACACACACACCACACACACCACACCACACACACACACCACACACACACACCACACACAACACCACACACACCACACCACACACACACCACACACACCACACCACACACACACCACACACACACCACACACAAACACCACACCACACACACACCACACACACACACACACAAACACCACACACACAACACCACACACACCACACACACACCACACCACACACACACCACACACACACACCACGCACACACCACACACACACCACACCGCACACACACACCACACACACACACCACACACACACCACCACACACACCACCACACACACCACACACACACACCACACACACACACCACACCACACACACACACCACACACACCACCACACACACCACCACACACACACCACACACACACACCACACACACACACCACACACACACCACCACACACACACACCACACACACACACCACCACACACACACCACACACACACCACACACACACCACACACACACACGCACACACACACACCAACCACACACACACCACACACACACACCACACACACCCCCACACACACCACACACACACACACACCACGCGCACACACACACACCACGCACACACCACGCACACACCACACACACACCACACACACACCACACACACACCACACACACCACACACACCACACACACACACCACGCCACACACACCACGCACACGCACACACCACGCACACACCACGCACACACACCACACACACACCACACACACCACACACACACACCACGCACACAAACACCACACACACCACGCCACACACACCACGCACACACACACACCACGCACACACACCACGCACACACCACACACACACCACCACACACACACCACACACCACACACACACCACACACACCACACACACACCACCACACACACACCACACACACACACCACACACACACACCACACACACACCACACACACACACCACACACACACCACACACACACACCACACACACACACCACACACACACACCACACACACACACCACACACACACCACACACACACACCACACCACACACCACACCACACACACACACCACACACACACACACCACGTTGTTGTCGCCGCGCCGTCCTCCCCCAGGGGAGTAGCTGCTGCCTGTGAGGTTCAGTGGCCTTGGCTCGGCAGCCATCTGCCTCCCTCCCTCCCTCCCCTGCCTCCGTGTAGCAGGAGACCCGTGTGTGTGTGTGGCAGGAGACCCGTGTGTGTGTGTGTGGCAGGAGACCCGTGTGTGTGTGTGTGGCAGGAGACCCGTGTGTGTGTGTGTGGCAGGAGACCCGTGTGTGTGTGTGTGGCAGGAGACCCGTGTGTGTGTGTGTGGCAGGAGACCCGTGTGTGTGTGTGTGGCAGGAGACCCGTGTGTGTGTGTGTAGCAGGAGACCCGTGTGTGTGTGTAGCAGGAGACCCGTGTGTGTGTGTGTGTGTGGCAGGAGACCCGTGTGTGTGTGTGTGTGTGGCAGGAGACCCGTGTGTGTGTGTGTGTGTGGCAGGAGACCCGTGTGTGTGTGTGTAGCAGGAGACCCGTGTGTGTGTGTGGCAGGAGACCCGTGTGTGTGTGTAGCAGGAGACCCGTGTGTGTGTGTGTGTAGTAGGAGACCCGTGTGTGTGTGTGTGTAGCAGGAGACCCGTGTGTGTGTAGCAGGAGACCCGTGTGTGTGTGTGTAGCAGGAGACCCGTGTGTGTGTGTGTAGCAGGAGACCCGTGTGTGTGTGTGTAGCAGGAGACCCGTGTGTGTGTGTAGCAGGAGACCCGTGTGTGTGTGTGTGGAGCAGGGGACCCGTGTGTGTGTGTGTGGCAGGAGACCCGTGTGTGTGTGTGTGTAGCAGGAGACCCGTGTGTGTGTGTGTGTAGCAGGAGACCCGTGTGTGTGTGTGTGTAGCAGGAGACCCGTGTGTGTGTGTGTGTAGCAGGAGACCCGTGTGTGTGTGTGTAGCAGGAGACCCGTGTGTGTGTGTGTGTAGCAGGAGACCCGTGTGTGTGTGTGTGTGGCAGGAGACCCGTGTGTGTGTGTAGCAGGAGACCTGTGTGTGTGTGTGTGTAGCAGGAGACCCGTGTGTGTGTGTGTGGCAGGAGACCCGTGTGTGTGTGTGTGGCAGGAGACCCGTGTGTGTGTGTGTAGCAGGAGACCCGTGTGTGTGTGTGTGTGTAGCAGGAGACCCGTGTGTGTGTGTGTGTGTAGCAGGAGACCCGTGTGTGTGTGTAGCAGGAGACCCGTGTGTGTGTGTGTGTGGCAGGAGACCCGTGTGTGTGTGTGTAGCAGGAGACCCGTGTGTGTGTGTGCAGCAGGAGACCCGTGTGTGTGTGTGTGGCAGGAGACCCGTGTGTGTGTGTGCAGCAGGAGACCCGTGTGTGTGTGTGTAGCAGGAGACCCGTGTGTGTGTGTGCAGCAGGAGACCCGTGTGTGTGTGTGGGGCAGGGGACCCGTGTGTGTGTGGGGCAGGGGACCCGTGTGTGTGTGTGTGACAGGAGACCCGTGTGTGTGTGTGTGGAGCAGGGGACCCGTGTGTGTGTGTGGAGCAGGGGACCCGTGTGTGTGTGTGGAGCAGGGGACCCGTGTGTGTGTGTGGCAGGGGACCCGTGTGTGTGTGTGTGGGGCAGGGGACCCGTGTGTGTGTGTGTAGCAGGAGACCCGTGTGTGTGGGGCAGGAGACCCGTGTGTGTGTGTGTAGCAGGAGACCCGTGTGTGTGTGGGGCAGGAGACCCGTGTGTGTGTGTGCAGCAGGAGACCTGTGTGTGTGTGGGGCAGGAGACCCGTGTGTGTGTGTAGGGCAGGCAGCTGCCCCTGTTGCCGGGCAGAACGCGTGCCTTGGTGACGGATGGGCCTCTCCGCCTCCTGATTGGCTGCCGAGCAGCCAATAGCACGGCTCCCCTTTGCAGCTCTGCTTTGCCTTTTTTATTTCTTCTCTTCCCCCTCTCTCCACCCTGCAGTTATCTGTGTGTTCGTGTGTGTGTATGTGTGTGTGCAATTGTGTGTGTGTGTGCTATTGTGTGTGTGCAATTGTGTGTGTGTGTGCATGTGTGTGTGTGCAATTGTGTGTGTGTGTGCATGTGTGTGCGTGTGTGTGTGCAATTGTGTGTGTGTGCAATTGTGTGTGTGTGCAATTGTGTGTGTGTGCAATTGTGTGTGTGTGTATGTATACATCCGTGTGTGCAATGTGTGTGTGTGTGTGCTGGGGAGCGGTGGTGCAACGGTTGACTCGCTGCCCCTACGAACCCGGCGGTGTGAGGTTTAGAGCCCCGCTCACAGCCAACACCGATCATCTCAACCCGCGGTGTGTGCAGTAGTGAACATCGCCACTGGGGAGACAAAGGCGGCCGGGCGTGGTGCTGTCCACCCCCCCACCCCCTCGTGTGCCACGGTGCCGGCAGCCTGCATGGGTGCTGCTCACAGCACTTGCCCCAACAGTCTGTTAAGAGGCTACACGGGGGATCTTTGTCTTTTCTGGGCTGTGCAAGTGGTGTGTGTGTGTGTTGTGGGGTGTGTCTGTGTGTGTCTCGTGTGTTGTAGGGTGTGTCTGTGTGGTTCAGGGTGTGTCTGTGTGTTGTAGGGTGTGTCTGTGTTGTAGGCTGTGTCTGTGTGGTTCAGGGTGTGTCTGTGTGGTGTAGGGTGTGTCTGTGTGCTGCGGGGTGTGTATGTGTGTTGAAGGGTTTGTCTGTGTGTTGTAGGCTGTCTGTGTGTGTGTAGGGTGTGTCTGTGTTGTTGTGTGTGTCTGTGTGCTGCAGGGTGTGTCTGTGTGTTGTAGGGTGTGTCTGTGTGGTTCAGGGTGTGTCTGTGTTGTGTGTGTGTCTGTGTGTGTCTGTGTTGTAGGGTGTGTCTGTGTGGTTCAGGGTGTGTCTGTGTGGTTCAGGGTGTGTCTGTGTTGTGTGTCTGTGTTGTGTCTGTGTGGTGTAGGGTGTGTCTGTGTGGTTCAGGGTGTGTCTGTGTGGTGTAGGGTGTCTGTGTGCTGCGGGGTGTGTCTGTGTTGCAGGGTGTGTCTGTGTGTTGCAGGCTATGTCTGTGTGTTGGGTGTGTCTGTGTGTTGTAGGGTGTGTCTGTGTGTTGCAGGCTATGTCTGTGTGTTGGGTGTGTCTGTGTGTTGTAGGGTGTGTCTGTGTGTTGCAGGCTATGTCTGTGTGTTGTGTGTGTGTCTGTGTTGCGGGGTGTGTCTGTGTGTCGCAGGGTGTGTCTGTGTGCTGCGGGGTGTGTCTTGTGTGTGTCAGGGTGTGTCTTGTGTGTGTCAGGGTGTGTTTATGTGTTGCAGGGTGTGTCTATGTGTTGCGGGCTGTCTGTGCGCTGCAGGCTATGTCTGTGTGTTGTTTGTGTGTATTTGTGTGTCTGTGTTATGTGTGTGTCTGTGTTGCAGGGTGTGTCTGTGTGTTGCAGGCTATGTCTGTGTGTTGTGTGTGTGTCTGGGTGTGTGTGTCTGTGTGCTGCGGGCTATGTCTGTGTGTTGCAGGGTGTGTCTGTGTGGTGTCTGTGTGTCTGGGTGTGTCTGTGTGTTGCAGGGTGTGTCTGTGTGGTGTCTGTGTTGCCGGGTGTGTCTGTTTCATCTTGATCAGTCTAGCCCCTGGGTCTGTCCTGTGACCTCCTGCCTCAAAGGGGGGGGGGGCTGGCCTGGCCTGGCACAAGCGCCGTGGTGGTGGCGTCACCCCGCCACTTAGTGGTGGAGTTGTCGTTGGGGTGTGTCTGTGTGTTGTAGGCTGTCTGTGCGCTGGGGTGTGTCTGTGCGCTGGGGTGCAATCCGCACAATCAAGGCCCGTGTGTAGAATCTTTACACCGCCCTCGGCAATACTCAGGGCACCGCTCACGGCACGACCCTAATGGGGGGGGGGGGGGGGGGTGTGTGTCGAGTTTGACAAGATTGATTCGTGTTAGCAGGTAGAGAAATCAAAAGCGACGAAGGTTATTTATATGCACAGGAGGTCTCATTCACAAGGGGTGTGAGTGTGGTTGGGTGGTGATTGAGTTGAGTTGTTGTTGTTTGATCATGGACCGGCTGAATGAACTCTAGAGACCCTTCACGTGACGAGGGTTTCCGTGAGGCACACCGTCTTCATTGGCTGCTCGACACGGCACAGGTCCCCCGTAGACTCGACCCTGGACGTGTCACACCGACGGCGATGACCACCAAGACGGCCAACAAACATCCGGCCGTGCAATGTCTAGCGAACATGGCGGTGGGATGTGACGAGTCCAAGAACCATCAGCCACGAGCTCTCCCCACTCTCAGCTCCTTCTATGCTACCCCGGCGCGGCCTGACTCAGGCCTGAGTCAGGCCTGAGTCAGGCCTGAGTCAGCCTCCCTTCTGGGACCCGGCAACCACAACCACAGCGGTTGTGGGTTGTGGTGGTGGCGGGGGGTGGAGGTGGTGGAGGTAAAGTTCGTGGTGGTGGCGGTGGAGGTGGTTGCGGTATCTGTGGTGGTGGTGGTGGCGGCGATGGAGGTGGTAGCGGTGGTGGTGTGGTGGAGGTGGTTGCGGTATCTGTGGTGGTGGCGGCGATGGAGGTGGTAGCGGTGGTGGTGAAGGTGGTGGCGGTAGTGGTTGGGGGGGTGTGGTGGTAGAGGTGGAGGTAGTCGTGGGGGGGGGGGGTGGAGGTGACTCGCGTTGACGGAGTGGGGGGGATGGAGAATGGAGGGGAGGGAGGGAGAGAGACTCGCGACGTTTCCACCACCACCACGACCACCACCACCGCCGCCACCACCTCCACCACCACCGCCGCCACCTCCGCCACCGCCACCACCGCCACCACCACCACGACCACCACCACCACCACCACCGCCGCCACCACCACCACCTCCACCACGACCACCACCACTGCCGCCACCACCTCCACCACCACCGCCGCCACCCTCCACCACCACCACGACCACCACCACCGCCGCCACCACCACCACCGCCGCCACCACCTCCACCACCACCGCCGCCACCTCCACCACCGCCACCACCACCACCGGCCGTGGGAGTTTGCGTCACGAGGAGGTCAGAGCCCATGGAGACCCGAAGAGGGCGACGAGGAATGCCGGAGGGTGACGCGGCACGGGGAGAGTCGGGGGGGGGGGGGTGGGCAGGGGGGGGGGCTGGGGGGGGGCAAGGAGGGGGTAGGGGGCTGGGGGGGGCAGGGGGGGGGGCATGGCAGGAAATGAGGTGAAAGGTCAAATTCTTGTTGTGTTGATGAGCGCGGTTGGCTAAGTAAGGTGTGAAACAGAGACCCACAGACTCATCACACAGAGACCCACAGACTCACCACACAGAGACCCACAGACTCACCACACAGAGACCCACAGACTCGCCACACAGAGACCCACAGACTCACCACACAGAGACCCACAGACTCACCACACAGAGACCCACAGACTCATCACACAGAGACCCACAGACTCACCACACAGAGACCCACAGACTCATCACACAAAGACCCACCACACAGAGACCCACAGACTCACCACACAGAGACCCACAGACTCATCACACAGAGACCCACAGACTCACCACACAGAGACCCACAGACTCATCACACAAAGACCCACAGACTCACCACACAGAGACCCACAGACTCATCACACAGAGACCCACAGACTCACCACACAGAGACCCATAGACTCACCACACAGAGACCCACAGACTCACCACACAGAGACCTACAGACTCATCACACAGACCCACAAACGCACGCACAGAGCACTGCGTGTGTACATTGTGCGTGTTTGTGTGTGCCCTGCCTGTGTGTGTGTTTGCACTGCGTGTGTGTGCGTCTCACTCTTTTTTTTCCTCTGCAGATGCTTTCTAGGAAGTCTGCTGTTTAGCATCTCTCCCTCCCTCTCTCCCTCCCCCAGCCCTCCCCCTCCATCATCGCTGCCTCCCTCTCCTCCCCCAGCACTCTTAGCCTCCCACCTCTCACTCACCCCTCACTTCCCCCCCCCTCACTCTCCCCACACTCTCCCACCCACCTCACACTCTCCCCCCCTCTCACTCCCCATTCTCACTCTCCCCCCTCTCCCCTCACTCCCCCCCCCCTCACTCTCCCCCCTCACTCTCCCCCCCCCCTCTCACTCTCCCCCCCACCCTCTCCCCTCACTCCCCCCCCCCTCACTCTCCCCCCCCCCCTCACTCCCCCCCCTCACTCTCCCCTCGCCCTCCTTGCCACCCTCCCTGCCTGCTCAGCCTTTTCTTATTCTGTTTGTAATGTGAAGCAGCTGGATTACTGTGTGTCACTGTGTGTCACTGTGTGTGTCACTGTGTGTGTCACTGTGTCAGTGTGTGTGTCACTGTGTGTGTGTCATGGTGTGTCTGCCACTGTGTGTCATTGTGTGCCTGTGTGTGTGTGTGTCACTCTGGGTGTGTCACTGTGTGTGTCACTGTCAGTGTGTCACTGTGTGTGTCATGGTGTGCCTGCCACTGTGTCATTGTGTGCCTGTGTGTCACTGTGTATGTGTGTGTCATGGTGTGCCTGCCACTGTGTGCCTGTGTGTATGTCACTGTGTAACTGTCTGTGTGTGTGTGTCACTGTGTGTGTCACTGTGTGCGTGTGGGGAGCGGTGGTGCAGCGGTTAGCGCGCTACGCCGCTCTACGAACCCGGCGACCCGGGTTCGATTCCCGCTCACGGCCAACACCGGCGACGATTATCTGAACTGGTCCTGAGCCTCCCCTAGGTCGACTCAGCCTCAAACGAGTACCTGGTGCGGCGCGTTAAAACATCGCCCACTGGGGAGACAAAGGCGGCCGGGCGTGGTGCTGCTTGCTAGCGGCGCTTGAGAACGAGGGAGTTTGTTGACGCTTCAGGAGGAATCCCGTGAGCTACGAAGCTTTCTTCCTCACAGGGGCCATGAGTTAAGAAGGCCCCAAAGACAAGACGGTCACGGGAACACGCCCCCCCCCCCCCACGTCTCCTCACGCACGCGGCTTCCCGTCGCAGCGCGAGGGTGTTCGGAGCTCACAAGCTAGTTGGGGTGTTGCTTGGAGCCGCGCTGTTGCCGGGGCTCTGTGTGTGTGTGAGGGTGTTTGTTGAGAGGGTGTAGATGGTCACGTGGGTCGTATTGAGGGTGTTGCTTGAGAGGGTGTAGATGGTCACGTGTGTCGTGGTGATGCTGTTGCTTGAGAGGGTGTAGATGGTCACGTGTGTCGTGGTGAGGCTGTTGTTTTGAGAGATTGTTGATGTGCACGTGGGTCGTGGTGAGGGTGTTGTTTGAGAGGGTGTAGATGGTCACGTGTGTCGTGGTGAGGCTGTTGCTTGAGAGGGTGTAGATGACCACGTGTGTCGTATTGAGGGTGTTGCTTGAGAGGGTGTAGATGACCACGTGTGTCGTGGTGAGGCTGTTGTTTTGAGAGATTGTTGATGTGCACGTGGGTCGTGGTGAGGGTGTTGTTTGAGAGGGTGTAGATGTCACGTGTGTCGTGGTGAGGCTGTTGGCTCGGGCGATGCGTGCAGGTCGGCGGGTGGGTGACGTGGTGCCGGCTGTGTGTGTAGGGTGTTGGGTGGATGCAGAGGGTTGGGGTGCGGGGGTGTGAGGGGTTGTTGATGGTTGTTGAGTGGGGCTGTAGGTGCGAGTGGGTGTTGGCCGGGCGAGGATGTTGGTTGTTAGAGCATTGGGTGTGTGTTGAGTGCAGTGCGTCCGGTGCAGTGTGAGTGCAGTGTGTTGAGTGGGGCGTGTTGAGTGGGGCTGGGGCGCTGGGTGGGGTGGAGCGTTGTGAGTGGTGTAGGGTGTAGGGCAGGTGTAATGTGTGTGTGGTGTGGAGGTAGCGTGTCGTGTGGGTGTAGAGTGCCGTGTGTAGTGGGTGCAGCGTGCATGTACGATGTAGAGCCGTGTGTGTAGGGTGTAGTGTAGCGTGTGTAATGTGAGTGGGTAGGGTAGGGTGTAGCGTGTAGGGTGTAGTGTGTAGATTAAGGTGTAGTGTAGTGTATAGTGTGTAGGGTGTCAGGTGTTGAGTGGTGACGCTGCGGTTGTCCAGGGTTCGTGTGCCCCCCCCACTCCCCGTGGAGGCTGAAGGGGTTAAAGCCGGGACGTGAGGGGGCGCCTGGGGCCAATGGCGGAGTTCCCCCCTCCCCCTCGCTCCCTCCTCCCCACTCCCTCCTCCCCCACTCACTCTGTGGCTTGTAGTCGTCCTGCCTCTTCCCACTCTCACCTCTCTCCCTGTGCGTCTCTCTCCCTCGAATCATTCACTGTCAGTGGGCTCGTGTGTAGCGTGTAGGCGGGTGAGTGTGTAGGTGGGATAGTGTTGTGTAGGGTGTGTGTGGGATAGTGTTGTGTAGGGTGTGGGTGGGTGAGTGAGTTAGGGGTAGGTGTGGGATAGTGTTGTGTAGGGTGTGGGTGGGTGAGTGGGCTCGGGTGTGGGTGGGATAGTGTGTAGGGAGTAGATGGGCGAGTGGGTAGGGTGTGGGTGGGTGAGTGGGCTAGGGTGTAGGTGGGATAGTGTGTTGGGTGTAGGTGGGTGAGTGGGTAGGGTGTGGGTGGGTGAGTGGGCGAGTGTGTAGGTGGGATAGTGTGTTGGGTGTAGGTGGGTGAGTGGGTAGGGTGTGGGTGGGTGAGTGGGCGAGTGTGTAGGTGGGCGAGTCTGTTGGGTGTAGGCGGGTGAGTGGGTTGGGTGTGTGTGGGTGAGTGGGCTAGGGTGTGGGTGGGTGAGTGGGTGAGTGGGCGAGTGGGCTAGGGTGTGTGTGGGTGAGTGGGCTAGGGTGTGTGTGGGTGAGTGGGCTAGGGTGTGTGTGGGTGAGTGGGCTAGGGTGTGGGTGGGTGAGTGGGCGAGTGTGTAGGTGGGCGAGTCTGTTGGGTGTAGGTGGGCGAGTCTGTTGGGTGTAGGTGGGCGAGTGGGTTGGGTGTGTGTGGGCGAGTGGGCTAGGGTGTGGGTGGGTGAGTGGGCTAGGGTGTGGGTGGGTGAGTGGGTGAGTGTGTAGGTGGGCGAGTGGGTTGGGTGTGTGTGGGTGAGTGGGCTAGGGTGTGTAGGTGGGTGTGTGGGTGAGTGGGCTAGGGTGTGTGTGTGTGTGAGTGGGCTAGGGTGTGTAGGTGGGTGTGTGGGTGAGTGGGCTAGGGTGTGTGTGTGTGTGAGTGGGCTAGGGTGTGTAGGTGGGTGTGTGGGTGAGTGGGCTAGGGTGTGGGTGGGTGAGTGGGTGAGTGGGCTAGGGTGTGGGTGGGTGAGTGGGTGAGTGGGCTAGGGTGTGTAGGTGGGTGTGTGGGTGAGTGGGCTAGGGTGTAGGTGGGTGTGTGGGTGAGTGGGCTAGGGTGTGGGTGGGTGTGTGGGTGAGTGGGCTAGGGTGTAGGTGGGTGTGTGGGTGAGTGGGCTAGGGTGTGTAGGTGGGTGTGTGGGTGAGTGGGCTAGGGTGTGTAGGTGGGTGTGTGGGTGAGTGGGCTAGGGTGTAGGTGGGTGTGTGGGTGAGTGGGCTAGGGTGTGTGTGTGTGTGTGGGTGAGTGGGCTAGGGTGTGTAGGTGGGTGTGGGTGGGCGAGTGGGCTAGGGTGTGGGTGGGTGAGTGGGCTAGGGTGTGTGTGTGTGTGTGGGTGAGTGGGCTAGGGTGTGTAGGTGGGTGTGTGGGTGAGTGGGCTAGGGTGTGTGTGTGTGTGTGGGTGAGTGGGCTAGGGTGTGTAGGTGGGTGTGGGTGGGCGAGTGGGCTAGGGTGTGGGTGTGTGAGTGGGCTAGGGTGTGGGTGTGTGAGTGGGCTAGGGTGTGGGTGTGTGAGTGGGCTAGGGTGTATTTGCATGTAGAACGTTTTTTAACACCGCACGTCGCCACCCGCCCGTGCTAATCAGAAGTGCGGGGGGGGAGGGGGGGGGTGGAAGTACAACGAACTAAACACAACAACAACAAGAAGCAGTTCTAAAGAAATGAGTTCGTCAATCTAGATGATGATGATGAAGATTTAAAAGTGGCATCGGAAGAGAGCGTTCCAGACGGCCTTGGAAGCGCGTCTGAAAGCGCCGCGTGGCGATGCAGTGACCAGCATCTCTGTTGGATGATTATTTGCCGTAAGCCGCCGCCGCTACGACGATGACCTGAGATCGCGTGATGGTTCGTGCTCCTTGTCGAGATGTTGGCTACCTCGCCCGGCGTGCGGGGAGGTTCCGTGGGTTCGATCCCGGCCCCTGGTTCTTTCGGTAAAGTCGCGTAGAAGGGAAATGATAAAGTAATTAAAAGAAAACATAATAAAATAATATATTAACATAAAATAATATAATCAAATAATATATAATAAAATAGTAAAATAATTATTATTATATTTCGATTTAAAGCTTTCGTGACTGCAGGGATTCATCTTCTTGGTTCTTTCGGTAAAGTCACGTAGAAGGGAAATAATAAAATAATAAAAATATAAAACAATGAATAAATAAAAAATACAAAAATATATCGATTTAAAGCTTTCGTGACTGCAGGGATTCATCTTCTTGGTTCTTTCGGTAAAGTCATGCAGAAGGGAAATAATAAAATAATAAAATAAAACATTATAATAAAATTTCAAAATTCTCTCAAAATTCTGTGAGAATTGTAACAACGCAAGCAGCCGTCTTCAGGTGAAGAACAGGTCTGTCCGACAGACCTGTTCTTGAATGGCCATTCAGACGCTGTCTTTCCGACAGACCTGTTCTTCACCTGAGGACGGCTGCTTGCGTTGTGGCCGAAACGTCGTGAGAATTGTATTTTATTACGTTTAATTTATTTTATTATTTCCCTTCTACTTGACTTTACTGAAAGAACCAAGAAGATGAATCCCTGCAGTCACGAAAGCTTTAAATCGAAATTTGCTATGCTTGTTTTCTCATTAATTCCTGATGGTTGCTTGTGTTGCAATCGAAACGTCGTATTCTATTATTATTAAATTTTGTTATGTTTTATTTTTATTATTTTATTACTTCCCTTCTACGTGACTTTACCGAAAGAACCAAGAAGAGGCTTGCTGTATTTGCGTGCGTCTCTCCACTCTCTCTCTCTGCCCCCGTGGTCCTCCGGTTTTTCCTCCCTCTCCACGTTTAGAATCAACGTCGCTTCGCCTTCAGAATATTTGGCTGCTGTACACGGACGATGGTAGGGGGGTGGGGGGCGAGAGAGGCCGACTCCAATATCCGAGTATCGATCCACAAATGCATTGTGACGCTCACGGGGGCTCTAAACTACGTCACTGTTTGTGTTATTTATCAGCAGGTGTAAGGCCCCGCTGAGTTGCTGTGTAGCAGCTACACCCCTGGCCATCACCAGTGATAGCAGCTCAGCCACGTGGTGGCTTCATCATCACCACCACCATCATCATCATCACCACCATCATCACCACCATCACCACCATCACCACCACCATCATCATCATCACCACCATCACCACCATCATCATCGTGTGAAAATGTATAGCAGCAGGCAAAATACTCCCAACTTTTGCATGTTCCTAGAGACTCGTAGAGACCCACAGAGACCCAGAGACTCACATAGACCCACAGAGACCCGCAGAGACCCACAGAGACCCGCAGAGACCCACAGAGACCCGCAGAGACCCACAGAGACCCGTACAGAACCATATAGAGCCACAGAGACCCACAGAGACTCGTATAGACCCGCAGAGACCCAAAGACCCACAGAGACTCACAGAGACCCGCAGAGACTTGTATAGACCCACAGAGAACCACAGAGACCCGTACAGAACCATATAGAGCCACAGGGACCCACGTAATCAACGCACGTAGATTCCACGCGTGGTAGACCCGGAGAAAAATGCCGGCCAACGCGGTGAAAGAGAGAGGGGCGCAAATTCAAAATACACAGCAGCAGCAGGCGTCAGGGGGGTCGGGATCGAACCCACGACCTCCTGTAGACCAGGCGAGGTAGTCAACATCTCCTAGCCACCGAGATGATGATGAGAGATGCAGACTCCAAATACACAGCAGCAGCAGTAGCCGGCGTCAGGGTTAGGGATCGATCCCACGACCTCCCGTAGACCAGGCGAGGTAGTCTACATCTCCTAGCCACCGTGATGATGATGATGATGAGAGAGACGCAAACTCCAAATCATACAGCAGGCGTAAGAGTCGGGATCGAACCCACGACCTCCTGTAGACCAGGCGAGGTAGTTAACATCTCCTAGCCACGAATGTCTATGCGTGTGTATGTTGCACTTCTTTAGCACCGTACGTACCCAAGCGTGCTCATCAGAGGTGAACACGGTTTGTAAAGAAACGAGTTTGTCAATCTGGATGATGATGAAGATTTGCAGGTGGTGGTGGTGGTATTATCTCCCAGTGGCTTCCTCATGTCGGAAGGAAGAGAGCGCAAGCGCGTGCGAAGGCGCCGCTGCTGCTACCGCTGTGTTGACCGGAGTTCACTTGGTGTGTCTGCACGCGTGTAGATCTGTGTCTAATGGGTGCGTGTCTACGTGTGTGGTCTGTCTGTGTGTGTCTGTCTGTCTGTATGTGTGTGTCTGTGTGTGTCTATGTCTGTGTGTGTGCGCGTTGCTGTTGCAGCATTTCCAGCTGGCGCTCATCGACTCCAGCCCGTGCTCGCTCTCCAAAGCCGAGAGTGAGTTCTCACCCCCCCCCACCCTCCCCCACCCACCCCCCCACCCTCCCCACCCTCCCCACCCCCCCCACCCACCCCACCCCACCCTCCCCACCCCCCGCGTGCCCCCCCCCCCACACCACGGTGGGAGGCCGTGCCCCGCAGTGATGTGACATTCAGTGATGATGATCATGGTGGTAGTGGTGGGGAGTTGGAGAGCGATGGGTTGATGTTGGTGGTGGTGGTGTTCTGGGTGATGATTGCCATGTGGTGGTGGTGGTGGTTGTGGTGGTGGTGATTGCCATGTGGTGGTGGTCTGGGTGGTGAGTGCTATGTGTGGTGGTGGTGGTTGTGGTGGTTGTTATGTGGTGATTGTTATGGGGTAGTGATTGCTATGTGGTGGTGGTGGTTGTGGTGGTTATTGCCATGTGGTGGTGGTGGCGGTGGTGGTGATTGCCATGTGGTGGTGGTGGTGGCGGTGGTGGTGATTGCCATGTGGTGGTGGTGGTGGTTGTGGCGGTGGTGGTGATTGCCATGTGGTGGTGGTGGTTGTGGCGGGTGGTGGTGATTGCCATGTTGGTGGTGGTGGGTTGTGGCGGTGGTGGTGATTGCCATGTGGTGGTGGTGGTTGTGGCGGTGGTGGTGATTGCCATGTGGTGGTGGTGGTTGTGGCGGTAAAGCACCGAGCCTCGTTGATGCTTCTGTATCTCGTTCTCTCCCACAGTTCGTTTCCACATCGCTCACTTACATGAAATTCAGGTCAGTGTCCACACGGACACACACACAGACACCAATACCAAATACTCGCCACGGCGCCTGTGCCAGACTAGGTGCACCACTTTGAGGCTATCACGTGAAGTGTGGAAGGCTCCCTGCTGGCAGGTCACGGGACACCCAGCAGGTGCCATGGGTCGGCTGACTGAGATGACCGCCCACGCTCCGACTGATACCCCCCACCGTGCCAACTCGCTGCATTTTAGCCGCCCGGCGCTCTGCTCGTTGTTGTGAGCGTCGCTCCTCCGCCCTCCATTGTTGTTGCTGGAGGGCGATTGCACGGGGCAGACCCAGAAGGTGCCACGGGTCGACCTGACCGAGATGACCGGCTGATGCACCACCTGTGCCCCTACTGTGCCAACTTGCTGTGCTTTAGCCACCCGCGCTCCGCTCGTTGTGTGTGAGCATCGTTCCTCCGCCCTCCGTTGTTATTTCTGGAGGGCGACTGCCTCCAACTGCCCAGTAGCGTCCTTCACGAGCCTCCTCCACTGAGGCCGATCTTGACACCGCTGGTACCAGTCATCGGCAAGTCCACTCAGCTCCACGTCCTCCTGTACCACATCACTCCATCTCTTCTCTAGCCCGTGCCGCGCCCGTTTTGCCCCCTCGATCCGGCCGAAACAAAATCTGTTTAGGCATGCGGTTGTAAGGACCCCGCTGAGCCGCTGTTCTTGTTCATCATCATCATCGTCAACATCGCGTAGAAATGTACAGCAGCAGCCAAATGCTCTCAACGCCCAGGCGACCGTTGATTCTAAATGTGGAGGGAAGAAGCGGAGGACCCGGAGACAAAATCCACGCAGTGACCACCACGGGGAGAGACACGCAGACTCCAAATATACAGCAGCAGCAGCAGCCGTCAGGGGTCGGGATCGAACCCACGACCTCCTGCGTACCAGGCGAGGTGGTCAACATCTCCTAGCCACCGTGATGATGATGATGAGAGAGACGCAGACTCTAAATACACAGCAACAGCAGCAGGTGTCAGGGGTCGAACCCACGACCTCCTGCGTACCAGGCGAGGTAGTCAACATCTCCTAGCCACCGTGATGATGATGATGCCCCATGTGGGCCACGCGGGTTTCTGTGCCTCGGCGTTATTTTTATTATTTGTATTATTGTTGTATCGTCGATGTGTTGGCGTGCGTCCCAGCGTGGCGTGCCACTTGGCCCTGGGCCCTCGCGTTGTTTGTGCGGCGGCGGTGGGGGCTGTGGTGGTGGTGGGGGCTGTGGTGGCGGTTGCGGTGGGGGCTGTGGTGGTGGTGGGCTGTGGTGGCGGTGGGGGGCTGGTGGTGGTGGCTGTTGTTGTTGTTGCTGCTGCTTGGCTGAGCAGGTCGCGTTGACCCAGGTCATCCGGGACCGCCTCGTGCGCTCGCTCTCCCTCGCTCTCTCGCTCTCTCCCCCGCTGTCTCTCTCTCTCCCTCGCTCTCTCTCCCTATTGCTCCCTCTCTCTCCACCTGCCTGGTGAGGGTGCGGTACCATCCACACCGCCCTGTCCCCCGTGCGTCACCGTGCCGCACGCAACGGGCACCACCACCACCGCCGCTGCTGCTGCTGCTACTGTTGCTGCTGCTGCCGCTGCTGCTGCCCCCTGCTGGGGACCCGGCTACCTTTAGAAGACGACGTGGGGAGGGAGCCGCGTTGATCGGTGCCGATTCCTCCGTGCTTACCCCCCCCCCCGTGTTTACCTCCCTCACCACCCCGTCTCACCCCCCCCACCCCCGTGTCCCCCCCCCCCACTGCGTGAGCAGCACAAGTACCGTGCAGCCAAGGAGGCGTATGAGCACCTCCTGCAGACGGACAACCTCCCAGCCACGGTCAAGGCAAGCGCACTACGGCAACTGGGTCAGAGGCGCTCACTCACACTCGCTCGCTCACTCACTCACACTCACTCACTCTCGCTCACGTCACTCACACTCGCTCACTCACACTCGCTCACTCACTCACACTCGCTCGCTCACTCACACTCGCTCGCTCACACTCGCTCACTCACACTCGCTCACTCACTCACACTCGCTCACACTCTCACAACCTCCCAGCCACGGTCAAGGCAAGCGCACTAGGGCAACTGGTCAGAGGCGCTCACTCACACTCGCTCACTCACTCACACTCGCTCACTCACTCACTCACTCACACTCGCTCACTCACTCACACTCGCTCACACTCACACACACTCGCTCACTCACACTCGCTCACTCACACTCTCTCACAACCTCCCAGCCACGGTCAAGGCAAGCGCACTACGGCAACTGGGTCAGAGGCGCTCACTCACTCGCTCACACTCACTCGCTCACACTCGCTCACTCACACTCACTCGCTCACTAACACTCACACTCACTCGCTCACTAACACTCACACTCGCTCACTCACGCTCGCTCACTCACACTCACACTTGCTCGCACTCGCTCGCTCACACACGCTCGCTCACACTTGCTGACTCACTCACTCACACTGACTCGCACACTCACTCACTCGCTCACGCTCGATGATGATGTGATGTTGTTGATGATGTTGTGGTGATGTTGGTGGTGATGTTGCGGTGCCCAGGCTGGATGCATCACACAGCCGAGCAGCTGGGAGAGAAATCTCAACGCGATGATGTTGATGTGGTGATGATGTGATGGTGATGTTGATGATGTTGTGGTGATGTTGGTGGTGCCCAGCCTGGATGCATCACACAGCCCGAGCAGCTGGGAGAGAAATCTCAACGCGATGATGATGATGATGTAACGATGATGTGGTGGTGGTGATGTTGTGGTGATGTTGTTGATGATGATGTGGTGATGTTGGTGGTGATGTTGGTGGTGCCCAGGCTGGATGCATCACACAGCCGAGCAGCTGGGAGAGAAATCTCAATGCGATGATGATGATGTAACGATGATGTGGTGGTGGTGATGTTGTTGATGATGATGTGGTGATGTTGGTGGTGATGTTGGTGGTGCCCAGGCTGATGCATCACACAGGCCGAGCAGCTGGGAGAGAAGTCTCAACGCGATGATGATGTGATGGTGATGTTGATGATGTTGGTGGTGATGTTGGTGGTGATGTTGGTGGTGATGTTGGTGGTGCCCAGGCTGGATGCATCACACAGCCGAGCAGCTGGGAGAGAAGTCTCAGCGCGAGTCCTGCGCTATCCAGTGCCTGCAGAAGTCGCTGGAAGTCGACCCCAACTCGGGCCAGTCCTGGTACTACCTGGGCAGGTACGTGGTTGTGGTTTGTGTGTGTGTAGCCTCTTCCAGTGGCTGGCGGGGTGAGTGGGGTGAGTGGAGTTTGTGTGATCTCCCCCTGTTCTACAGAGTGGGTGAGTGGAGTTTGTGTGATCTCCCCCTGTTCTACAGAGTGAGTGGAGTTGTATGATCTCCCCCTGTTCTACAGAGTGAGTGGAGTTTGTATGATCTCCCCTGTTCTACAGAGTGAGTGGAGTTTGTATGATCTCCCCCTGTTCTACAGAGTGAGTGGAGTTTGTATGATCTCCCCCTGTTCTACAGAGTGAGTGAGTTTGTGTGATCTCCCCCTGTTCTACAGAGTGGGTGAGTGGAGTTTGTGGTGATCTCCCCCTGTTCTACAGAGTGAGTGGAGTTTGTATGATCTCCCCCCTGTTCTACAGAGTGAGTGGAGTTTGTATGATCTCCCCCTGTTCTACAGAGTGAGTGGAGTTTGTATGATCTCCCCCTGTTCTACAGAGTGAGTGGAGTTTGTATGATCTCCCCCTGTTCTACAGAGTGAGTGAGTTTGTGTGATCTCCCCCTGTTCTACAGAGTGGGTGAGTGGAGTTTGTGTGATCTCCCCCTGTTCTACAGAGTGAGTGGAGTTTGTGTGATCTCCCCCTGTTCTACAGAGTGAGTGGAGTTTGTATGATCTCCCCCTGTTCTACAGAGTGAGTGGAGTTTGTATGATCTCCCCCCTGTTCTACAGAGTGAGTGGAGTTTGTATGATCTCCCCCTGTTCTACAGAGTGAGTGAGTTTGTGTGATCTCCCCCTGTTCTACAGAGTGGGTGAGTGGAGTTTGTGTGATCTCCCCCTGTTCTACAGAGTGAGTGGAGTTTGTATGATCTCCTCCTGTTCTACAGAGAGAGTTGAGTTTGTGTGATCTCCCCCTGTTCTACAGAGTGGGTGAGTGGAGTTTGTGTGATCTCCCCCTGTTCTACAGAGTGAGTGGAGTTTGTATGATCTCCCCCTGTTCTACAGAGAGAGTTGAGTTTGTGTGATCTCCCCCTGTTCTACAGAGTGGAGTTTGTATGATCTCCCCCTGTTCTACAGAGTGAGTGGAGTTTGTATGATCTCCCCCTGTTCTACAGAGTGAGTGGAGTTTGTGTGATCTCCCCCTGTTCTACAGAGTGAGTGGAGTTTGTATGATCTCCCCCTGTTCTACAGAGAGAGTTGAGTTTGTATGATCTCCCCCTGTTCTACAGAGTGAGTGAGTTTGTGTGATCTCCCCCTGTTCTACAGAGTGAGTGGAGCTTGTATGATCTCCCCCCTGTTCTACAGAGAGAGTTGAGTTTGTATGATCTCCCCCTGTTCTACAGAGTGAGTGGAGTTTGTGTGATCTCCCCCTGTTCTACAGAGAGAGTTGAGTTTGTGTGATCTCCCCCTGTTCTACAGAGAGTTGAGTTTGTATGATCTCCCCCTGTTCTACAGAGTGAGTGGAGTTTGTATGATCTCCCCCTGTTCTACAGAGTGAGTGAGTTTGTGTGATCTCCCCCTGTTCTACAGAGTGGGTGAGTGGAGTTTGTGTGATCTCCCCCTGTTCTACAGAGAGAGGTTGAGTTTGTGTGATCTCCCCCTGTTCTACAGAGTGAGTGGAGTTTGTATGATCTCCCCCTGTTCTACAGAGTGAGTGGAGTTTGTATGATCTCCCCCTGTTCTACAGAGTGAGTGGAGTTTGTATGATCTCCCCCTGTTCTACAGAGTGAGTGGAGTTTGTATGATCTCCCCCTGTTCTACAGAGTAAGAGTGAGGGGAGTTTGTGTGATCTCCCCCTGTTCTACAGAGTGAGTGGGGTTTGTATGATCTCCCCCTGCTCTACAGAGTGAGTGGAGTTTGTATGATCTCCCCCTGTTCTACAGAGTAAGAGTGAGGGGAGTTTGTGTGATCTCCCCCTGTTCTACAGAGTGAGTGGGGTTTGTATGATCTCCCCCTGTTCTACAGAGTGAGTGGAGTTTGTATGATCTCCCCCTGCTCTACAGAGTGAGTGGAGTTTGTATGATCTCCCCCTGTTCTACAGAGTAAGAGTGAGGGGAGTTTGTGTGATCTCCCCCTGTTCTACAGAGTGAGTGGGGTTTGTATGATCTCCCCCTGTTCTACAGAGTGAGTGGGGTTTGCTATGATCTCCCCTGTTCTACAGAGTAAGTGAGGGGAGTTTGTATGATCTCCCCCTGTTCTACAGAGTGAGTGGAGTTTGTATGATCTCCCCCTGTTCTACAGAGTGAGTGGGGTTTGTATGATCTCCCCCTGTTCTACAGAGTGAGTGGGGTTTGTATGATCTCCCCCTGTTCTACAGAGTGAGTGGGGTTTGTATGATCTCCCCCTGTTCTACAGAGTGAGTGGGGTTTGTATGATCTCCCCCTGTTCTACAGAGTGAGTGGGGTTTGTATGATCTCCCCCTGTTCTACAGAGTGAGTGGAGTTTGTATGATCTCCCCCTGTTCTACAGAGTGAGTGGGTTTGTATGATCTCCCCCTGTTCTACAGAGTGAGTGGGGTTTGTATGATCTCCCCTGTTCTACAGAGTGAGTGGGGTTTGTATGATCTCCCCCTGTTCTACAGAGTGAGTGGGGTTTGTATGATCTCCCCCTGTTCTACAGAGTGAGTGGGGTTTGTATGATCTCCCCCTGTTCTACAGAGTGAGTGAGGGGAGTTTGTATGATCTCCCCCTGTTCTACAGAGTAAGTGGGGTTTGTATGATCTCCCCCTGTTCTACAGAGTGAGTGGAGTTTGTATGATCTCCCCCTGTTCTACAGAGTGAGTGGAGTTTGTATGATCTCCCCCTGTTCTACAGAGTGAGTGGAGTTTGTATGATCTCCCCCTGTTCTACAGAGTAAGAGTGAGGGGAGTTTGTGTGATCTCCCCCTGTTCTACAGAGTGAGTGGGGTTTGTATGATCTCCCCCTGCTCTACAGAGTGAGTGGAGTTTGTATGATCTCTCCCTGTTCTACAGAGTAAGAGTGAGGGAGTTTGTGTGATCTCCCCCTGTTCTACAGAGTGGGGTTTGTATGATCTCCCCCTGTTCTACAGAGTGAGTGGAGTTTGTATGATCTCCCCCTGCTCTACTGAGTGAGTGGAGTTTGTATGATCTCCCCCTGTTCTACAGAGTGAGTGGAGTTTGTATGATCTCCCCCTGTTCTACAGAGTAAGAGTGAGGGGAGTTTGTGTGATCTCCCCCTGTCTACAGAGTGGGTTTGTATGATCTCCCCCTGTTCTACAGAGTGAGTGGAGTTTGTATGATCTCCCCCTGCTCTACAGAGTGAGTGGAGTTTGTATGATCTCCCCCTGTTCTACAGAGTGAGTGGAGTTTGTATGATCTCCCCCTGTTCTACAGAGTGAGTGGAGTTTGTATGATCTCCCCCTGTTCTACAGAGTGAGTGAGGGGAGTTTGTATGATCTCCCCCCTGTTCTACAGAGTAAGTGGGGTTTGTATGATCTCCCCCTGTTCTACAGAGTGAGTGGAGTTTGTATGATCTCCCCCTGTTCTACAGAGTGAGTGGAGTTTGTATGATCTCCCCCTGTTCTACAGAGTGAGTGGAGTTTGTATGATCTCCCCCTGTTCTACAGAGTAAGAGTGAGGGGAGTTTGTGTGATCTCCCCCTGTTCTACAGAGTGAGTGGGGTTTGTATGATCTCCCCTGCTCTACAGAGTGAGTGGAGTTTGTATGATCTCCCCCTGTTCTACAGAGTAAGAGTGAGGGGAGTTTGTGTGATCTCCCCCTGTTCTACAGAGTGGGGTTTGTATGATCTCCCCCTGTTCTACAGAGTGAGTGGAGTTTGTATGATCTCCCCCTGCTCTACAGAGTGAGTGGAGTTTGTATGATCTCCCCCTGTTCTACAGAGTAAGAGTGAGTCTATGGGTATGTGGAGGGAAAAAAACCGGAGGAGCCGGAGACAAATCCACGCGGTGACCACGGGGAGAGAGACGCAAACTCCAAATACACAGCAGCAGCAGCAGGCATCAGGGTCGGGATCGAACCCACGACCTCCTGTGTACCAGGCGAGGTAGTTAACATCTCCCAGCCACCGTGATGATGATGAGAGAGACGCAAACTCCAAATATACAGCAGCAGCAGCAGGCATCAGGGTCGGGATCGAACCCACGACCTCCTGTGTACCAGGCGAGGTAGTTAACATCTCCCAGCCACCGTGATGATGATGAGAGAGACGCAAACTCCAAATATACAGCAGCAGCAGCAGCAGGCATCAGGGTCGGGATCGAACCCACGACCTCCTGTGTACCAGGCGAGGTAGTTAACATCTCCTAGCCACACTGACGCCCCTCGCCACCAACCCCCCCACCCAACCTTCTCTGACTGCCCCCCCCCCCCACCTCTCTCCCTTCCAGGTGCTTCTCCAGCATTGGCAAGGTGCACGATGCGTTTGTGTCGTACCGCCAGTCGATAGACAAGTCGGAGGCAAGCGCCGACACATGGTGTTCCATCGGGTGAGTGGGTGAGGGTGAGTGTAGGTGGGTGAGAGTGGGTGACAGTGGGTGGGTGGGTGTGGGTGACAGTGGGTGGGTGAGAGTGGGTGTGTGTGGGTGTGTGAGTGGGTGAGTGTGGGTGGGTGAGTGGGTGGGTGTGTGTGAGTGGGTGGGTGAGAGTGAGTGGGTGAGTGTGGGTGTGTGTGAGTGCGGGTGGGTGAGTGGGTGGGTGAGGGTGGGTGTGGGTGGGTGACAGTGGGTGGGTGAGTGTGGATGGGTGAGAGTGGGTGGGTGAGAGTGGGTGGGTGAGTGGGTGTTCTACGCTCACACACACACACGCTTCACA
>NW_027615086.1:0-41608 GCF_965212315.1 Lampetra planeri | reverse complement strand
CACGTGGTCCCGTCCCTTGGATGAGCACTGGTCCCCTTGGCCACGCCCAGAGCCTCAGTTCCAGTGGGCGGGGGGGGGGAGCCGAGGGGAGGGGGTCTCAGATCTAAATGTGACCCCTAGGGGGTTCTAGCCCCCCCTCCCACCACGACCCCCCACCCCCCCCCCACAAGGAATTTCGTTCGCTCAACGCGAAGCCTTCAAATCTCCCCACCCCCCGTCACCCTCTCGCCCCCCCCCCACATTACGCGCTGGTACCGCCCCTTCGTCGTGAAGGGGGAGGGGAGGGTGGTTGATTTAGCCCCTCCCACTCGCCCCCTTCACGTGGGGGGTAAGGGGGGGGGGGGGTTCTAGCCCCTCCCTCTCGCCCTTCATCGTGGAGGGGGAGGGTGGTTGATTTAGCCCCTCCCACTCGCCCCCTTCACGTGGGGGGTAAGGGGGGGGGGGGGTTCTAGCCCCTCCCTCTCGCCCTTCATCGTGGAGGGGGGGGTTATTTAGCCCCTCCCACTCGCCGCGTCATCGTGGAGGGGGGGGTAAGGGGGGTTATTTAGCCCCTCCCTCTCTCCCTTCATCGTGGAGGGGGGGGGGTTATTTAGCCCCTCCCACTCGCTGCGTCATCGTGGAGGGGGGGGTACGGGGGGGTTATTTAGCCCCTCCCACTCTCCCCTTCATCGTGGAGGAGGGGGGGCTAAGGGGGGGGGTGTTATTTAGTCCCACCCCCTCCCCCCCTAAAGTCCACGCCCCCATTAAGCCCCTCCCCCACCACCCCCCCGCCCCCCTCCCCCACCACCCCCCCTTAAGCCCCTCCCCCCACCACCCTCCATTAAGCCCCTCCCCCACCACCCCCCCTTAAGCCCCTCTCCCACCACCCCCCATCCCCCACCACCCCTCCTTAAGCCCCTCCCACTCTCCTCCCCCGCCCCCACCACCCCCCCGCCCCCACCACCCCCCCTTAAGCCCCTCCCCCACCACCCCCCCGCCCCCACCACCCCCCTCCTCCACCACCCCCCTCCTCCACCACCCCCATTAAGCCCCTCCCACTCTCCTCCCCCTCCCCCACCACCCCCCCTCCCCCACCACCCCCCCTTAAGCCCCACCACCCCCCCGCCCCCACCACCCCCCATTAAGCCCCTCCCACTCTCCTCCCCCGCCCCCACCACCCCCCCTTAAGCCCTTCCTCCCCCACCCCCCCCTTAAGCTTCTCCCCCACCACCTCCCCCTTAAGCCCCTCCCCCACCACCCCCCTTAAGCCCCTCGAACACCATCCCTCTTAAGCCCCTCCCCCACCACCCCCCCTTAAGCCCCTCCCCCACCACCCCCCTCCCCCACCACTCCCACTTAAGCCCCTCCCCCACCACCCCCACTTAAGCCCCTCCCCCACCACCCCCTCTTAAGCCCCTCCCCCACCACCCCCTCTTAAGCCCCTCCCCCACCACCCCCTCTTAAGCCCCTCCCCCACCACCCCCTCTTAAGCCCCTCCCCCACCACCCCCACTTAAGCCTCTCCCCCCACCACCCCCCTTAAGCCCCTCCCCCACCACCCCCACTTAAGCCCCTCCCCCCCCACCCCCACTTAAGCCCCTCCCCCACCACCCCCACTTAAGCCCCTCCCCCACCACCCCCCACTTAAGCCCCTCCCCCACCACCCCCTCTTAAGCCCCTCCCCCACCACCCCCTCTTAAGCCCCTCCCCCACCACCCCCACTTAAGCCTCTCCCCCCACCACCCCCCTTAAGCCCCTCCCCCACCACCCCCACTTAAGCCCCTCCCCCCCCACCCCCACTTAAGCCCCTCCCCCACCACCCCCACTTAAGCCCCTCCCCCACCACCCCCACTTAAGCCCCTCCCCCACCACCCCCTCTTAAGCCCCTCCCCCACCACCCCCTCTTAAGCCCCTCCCCCCACCACCCCCCACTTAAGCCTCTCCCCCACCACCCCCCTTAAGCCCCTCCCCCACCACCCCCACTTAAGCCCCTCCCCCCCCCACCCCCACTTAAGCCCCTCCCCCACCACCCCCCCGCCCCCCAGCGTCGCGCGCGCCGGGCGATGCCCCCAGCCAAAGATGGCGGCGGCGGAGAGGGCGAGCGCGCGCGCCGACAACAACAACGACGACAACAACAACAACAGCAGCGGCGGCAACAACAACAACAACAGCAGCAGCGAGACCAGCAACAACAACAGCAGCAGCAGCAGCAGCCACCACCACCATCGCGCCGTCAGCGGAGAGAACAGCAGCAGCAGCAGCGGCGGCGGTGGCAACAACAACGGCGGCGGTGGTGGGTAGTGGTGGTGGTGGTGACAGCAGCAGCAGCAGCAACAACAGCAGCGAGAAAGACAACGACAAAGGAAGCGGCTGTAGTAGTCACAGCAGCAGCAGCAACGTTGTTGGTGGTGGTTGTGGTGGTGGTGCTGCTGCTGCTGCTGGTGGTGGTGGTGGTGGTCACGGCAAGAACGCAGCAACGACATCGTCGGTGGTGGCGGTGGCGGTGTTGGTGGTGAAGGCGGCCTCAGCTCCCACGAGCGGGAGTCAATCCGAGCCCTCGACAGGTGAAGACGAGTCGCCCGTGGTGGTGGTGGACGAGGGGGATTGGTAGTTCACTTCACTCCGTGGTGGACGAGGGGATTGGTAGTTCACTTCGTGGTGGTGGTGGTGGACGAGGGGATTGGTAGTTCACTTCACTCCGTGGTGGACGAGGGGATTGGTAGTTCACTTCACTCCGTGGTGGACGAGGGGATTGGTAGTTCACGTCTTCTCTTTACTGGTGGTGGTGGACGAGGGGGTTGGTAGTTCACTTCGTGGTGGTGGTGGACGAGGGGATTGGTAGTCTACCTCTTCGTGGTGGTGGTGGACGAGGGGATTGGTAGTTCACGTCTTCTCCTCTTCACTGGTGGTGGTGGTGGACGAGGGGATTGGTAGTTCACCACTTCACGTGGTGGTGGTGGGTGGACGAGGGGATTGGTAGTTCACCTCTTCGTGGTGGTGGTGGTGGTGGACGAGGGGTTGATAGTTCACCTCTTCGTGGTGGTGGTGGTGGTGGACGAGGGGTTGGTAGTTCACCTCTTCGTGGTGGTGGTGGTGGACGAGGTGATTGGTAGTTCACCTCTTCGTGGTGGTGGTGGACGAGGGGGTTGGTAGTTCACCTCTTCGTGGTGGTGGTGGGACGAGGGGGTTGGTAGTTCACCTCTTCACGTGGTGGTGGAGGACGAGGGGGTTGGTAGTTCACCTCTTCACGTGGTGGTGGACGAGGGGATTGGTAGTTCACGTGGTGGTGGTGGACGAGGGGGTTGGTAGTTCACCTCTTCACGTGGTGGTGGACGAGGGGATTGGTAGTTCACTTCGTGGTGGTGGTGATGGACGAGGGGGTTGGTAGTCCACCTCTTCGTGGTGGTGGTGGACGAGGGGGTTGGTAGTTCACCTCTAAACTGGTGGTGGTGATGGACGAGGGGGTTGGTAGTCCACCTCTTCGTGGTGGTGGTGGACGAGGGGATTGGTAGTCCACCTCTTCACTCCGTGGTGGTGGTGGACGAGGAGGTTGGTAGTCCACCTCTTCACGTCTCTCCCGTGGTTGATGGTGGATGACGATGGGATTCTCATTTGGCACCTTGTCAGCTTCCCATGTGTTGATGATGATGGCCCCTTGATGTAGCCTCTGGACTGTTGGGGGTGGACGTGGTGGACTGACGATATTCACCTTCTCCACCTGAGCAAACCCCGTATCATCATCATCATCATCTTCGCCCTCAACTCGTCCGTCGCACCGACAACCCAGCGCCTACAAAAACCACATGCAACTATCACCAGCAACATGCAACAACGACCTCCTCACACCCACCACTAACCAGCTACAACTTTAACTAAGCACATTTAACTAGCAACAACCACATGCAACAACAACTAAGCTCTCACAACTACCACTCGGCACATGCAACTACTACACACCACATACAACTACCACTAAAGATTTGCGATCACCACCAATTACGTAATTATCTACAATCCACCCACCATAATCCACCTGTTCTTGCTAATCACTACAAGTAAAACCACCCACCTACCCATCACGACCACTCAGCTAACTACAACTACCAACCACTCAGCTATTCACTACGACTACCAACCACTCACCTACTCACCACAACTACCAACCACTCACCTACTCACCACAACTACCAACCACTCACCTACTCACCACAACTACCAACCACTCACCACCACTACCAACCACTCACCTACTCACCACAACTACCAACCACTCACCTACTCACCACAACTACCAACCACTCACCTACTCACCACAACTACCAACCACTCACCTCACCACAACTACCAACCACTCACCACCACTACCAACCACTCACCTACTCACCACAACTACCAACCACTCACCACCACTACCAACCACTCGCCTACTCACCACAACTACCAACCACTCGCCTACTCACCACAACTACCAACCACTCACCTACTCACCACAACCACTCACCTATTCACCACAACTAGCAACCACTCACCTACTCACCACAACCACTCACCTACTCACCACAATTACCAACCACTCACCTATTCACCACAACTACCAACGACTCACCTACTCACCACAACTACCACCCACTCACCTACTCACCACAACTACCAACCACTCACCTACTCACCACAACTACCAACCACTCACCTACTCACCACAACTACCACCCACTCACCTACTCACCACAACTACCACCCACTCACCTACTCACCACAACTACCAGCCACTCATCTACTCACCACAACCACTCACCTACTCACCACAACTACCACCCACTCACCTACTCACCACAACTACCACCCACTCACCTACTCACCACAACTACCAGCCACTCATCTACTCACCACAACCACTCACCTACTCACCACAACTACCAACCACTCACCTACTCACCACAACTACCACCCACTCACCTACTCACCACAACTACCAACCACTCACCTATTCACCACAACTACCAACCACTCACCTATTCACCACAACTACCAACCACTCACCTACTCACTACAACTACCAACCACTCGCCTATTCACTACAACTACCAACCACTCACCTACTCACCACAACTACGAACCACTCACCTATTCACCACAACTACCAACCACTCACCTATTCACCACAACTACCAACCACTCGCCTATTCACCACAACTACCAACCACTCACCTACTCACTACAACTACCAACCACTCGCCTATTCACAACAACTACCAACCACTCACCTACTCACCACAACTACCAACCACTCACCTACTCACCACAACCACTCACCTACTCACCACAACTACCAACCACTCACCTCATCACAACTACCAACCACTCACCTACTCACCACAACTACCAACCACTCACCTACTCATCACAACTACCAACCACTCACCTACTCACCACAACTACCAACCACTCACCTATTCACCACAACTACCAACCACTCACCTACTCATCACAACTACCAACCACTCACCTACTCACTATAACTATCAATTAGCTCACCGCTACAACTACCAACCTACTCACCACCACCACATCATCAGTTGACATCACACATCATCACTCGAAACTGATGTTTACCTAGTCAACACCAACGTGTGACTGATGTTTATTTGTGAACAGCACTGCAACCACCACCATCATCACCATCATCACCACCATCATCACCACCATCATCACCATCATCACCACCATCATCACCACCATCATCACCACCATCACCATCATCATCACCATCATCACCACCACCATCACCACCATCATCACCACCATCATCATCACCACCATCATCACCATCATCACCACCACCATCACCACCATCACCACCATCATCACCATCATCACCACCATCATCACCATCATCACCACCATCATCACCATCATCACCACCATCATCACCACCACCATCACCACCATCACCACCATCACCACCATCATCACCATCATCACCACCATCATCACCATCATTACCACCATCACCACCATCGTCATCCTTGGTTGACGACGTGAGTGAGAGAGGGCCTGGGGGGGAGGGGGCTCAGTGAGTGGTGGGTGGGTTTGGTGAGTGGTGGTGGTGATTTTGGTGGAGGGCTGGTGGTGTTGGAGTTAGTGTTGGTGGTTATAATGGTGGTGTTGGAGTTAGTGTTGGTGGTTATGGTGGTGTTGGTGGTATTAGAGTTAGTGTTGCTGGTTATGGTGGTGTTGGTGGTGTTGGAGTTAGTGTTGGTGGTTATGATGGTGGTGGAGTTGGTGGTTCTGATGACGGTGTTTGGAGTTGGTGTTGGTGGTTATAATGGTGTTGGTGGCATTAGCGGAGGCTATGGTGGTAGTGGTGGTGGAGTTAGTGTTGGTGGTTATGGTAGTGGTGGTGGAGTTAGTGTTGGTGGTTATGGTGGTGGTGGAGTTAGTGTTGGTGGTTATGGTGGTGGTGGAGTTAGTGTTGGTGGTTATGGTAGTGGTGGTGGAGTTAGTGTTGCTGGTTATGGTGGTGTTGGTGGTGTTGGAGTTAGTGTTGGTGGTTATGATGGTGGTGGAGTTGGTGGTTCTGATGACGGTGTTTGGAGTTGGTGTTGGTGGTTATAATGGTGTTGGTGGCATTAGCGGAGGCTATGGTGGTAGTGGTGGTGGAGTTAGTGTTGGTGGTTATGGTAGTGGTGGTGGAGTTAGTGTTGGTGGTTATGGTGGTGGTGGAGTTAGTGTTGGTGGTTATGGTAGTGGTGGTGGAGTTAGTGTTGGTGGTTATGGTAGTGGTGGTGGAGTTAGTGTTGGTGGTTATGGTGGTGGTGGAGTTAGTGTTGGTGGTTATGGTAGTGGTGGTGGAGTTAGTGTTGGTGGTTAGAGTAGTGGTGGTGGAGTTAGTGTTGGTGGTTATGGTGGTGGTGGTGGAGTTAGTGTTGGTGGTTATGATGGTGGTGGTGGCTATGGTGGGAGTTGGAGTTAGTGTTGGTGATGATGGTGGTGGTGATGGTGGAGGCTATGGTGGGAGTTGGAGTTAGTGTTGGTGATGATGATGGTGGCTATGGTGATAGTTGGAGTTCGTGTTGGTGATGATGATGGTGGTGGTGGTGGAGGCTATGGTGGGAGTTGGAGTTAGTGTTGGTGGTGATGGTGGTGGTGAAGGCTATGGTGGGAGGTAGTGTTGGTGATGGTGGTGGTGGCTATGGTGGGAGTTGGAGTTAGTGTTGGTGATGATGGTGGTGGTGATGGTGGTGGTGGGAGTTGGAGTTAGTGTTGGTGATGATGATGGTGGCTATGGTGGGAGTTAGTGTTGGTGATGATGATGATGGTGGTGGTGGTGGAGGCTATGGTGGGAGTTGGAGTTAGTGTTGGTGGTGATGGTGGTGGTGGAGGCTATGGTGGGAGGTAGTGTTGGTGATGGTGGTGGTGGCTATGGTGGGAGTTGGAGTTAGTGTTGGTGATGATGGTGGTGGTGATGGTGGTGATGGTGGTGGTGGGAGTGGGAGTTAGCGTTGGTGGTGATGGTGGTGGTGGGAGTTGGAGTTAGTGTTGGTGATGATGGTGGTGGTGGTGGTGGAGGCTATGGTGGGAGTTAATGTTGGTGATGATGATGGTGGTGGTGATGATGGTGGTGGTGGTGGCTATGGTGGGAGTTGGAGTTAGTGTAGGTGATGATGATGGTGGTGGTGATGATGATGGTGGTCTTGGCTATGCTGATAGTTGGAGTTAGTGTAGGTGGTGATGGTGGTGGTGGTGGCTATGGTGGGAGTTGGAGTTAGTGTTGGTGATGATGATGATGGTGGTGGTGGAGGCTATGGTGGGAGTTGGAGTTCGTGTTGGTGATGATGATGATGGTGGTGGTGGTGGCTATGCTGATAGTTGGAGTTAGTGTTGGTGATGATGGTGGTGGTGGAGGCTATGGTGGGAGTTGGAGTTAGTGTTCGTGATGATGATGGTGGTGGTGGTGGAGGCTATGGTGGGAGTTGGAGTTGGAGTTAGTGTTGGTGATGATGGTGGTGGTGGTGGTGGCTATGGTGATAGTTGGAGTTAGTGTTGGTGGTGATGATGATGGTGGTGGTGGCTATGGTGGGAGTTGGAGTTAGTGTTGGTGATGATGGTGGTGGTGGCTATGGTGAAAGTTGGAGTTCGTGTTGGTGGTGGCTATGGTGGGAGTGGGAGTTGGAGTTAGTGTTGGTGATGATGGTGGTGGTGGCTATGGTGGGAGTTGGAGTTAGTGGTGGTGATGATGGTGGTGGTGGCTATGGTGAAAGTTGGAGTTAGTGGTGGTGGTTATGATGGTGGTGGTGGTGGCTATGGTGGGAGTTGGAGTTAGTGTTGGTGATGATGGTGGTGGTGGTGGCTATGGTGGGAGTTAGTGTTGGTGATGATGGTGGTGGTGGTGGCTATGGTGGGAGTTGGAGTTAGTGTTGGTGATGATGGTGGTGGTGGCTATGGTGGGAGTTAGTGTTGGTGATGGTGGTGGTGGCTATGGTGGGAGTTAGTGTTGGTGATGATGGTGGTGGTGGCTATGGTGGGAGTTGGAGTTAGTGTTGGTGATGATGGTGGTGGCTATGGTGGGAGTTAGTGTTGGTGATGATGGTGGTGGTGGTGGCTATGGTGGGAGTTGGAGTTAGTGTTGGTGATGATGGTGGTGGTGGTTATGGTGGGAGTTAGTGTTGGTGATGGTGGTGGTGGCTATGGTGGGAGTTGGAGTTAGTGTTGGTGATGATGGTGGTGGTGGTGGCTATGGTGGGAGTTAGTGTTGGTGATGGTGGTGGTGGCTATGGTGATGATGGTGGTGGCTGTACTTTTGGGGGGCGGGGGGCAGTGTTGTTGGTGGTGATTCGCGGTTGTTAGTTCCACGCTATTTTGTTCTCGTAGCGTTTCGCTCGGGGTGTTGGCTCGTGCGTGTTGGGGTATGAGCAATTGGTTGTTGGCGAGTGCCTGTCTTGTGAATGGGTGTTCTGTGTACGTGTGTGTGAGGTCACAGTGTCGTGTGTAGTAGTAAACATCGCTAGCACTGGGGAGACAAAGGCGGCCGGGCGTGGTGCTGGCCACCCACCCCCTCGTGTGCCACAGTGCCGGTAGCCTTCATAGACGCTGCTGCTACTCGCTACTAACAGCACTTGCCCCTACAGCCTGTTACAGGCTACACGGGGGATCTTTGTCTTTGTTTGTCATGTACAGTACCTGCGAACTGTATGTGGTGCACGTGTTACACTTCTCCCAGTGTGTGTATGTCAGTGTGTGTATGTGTGTATGTCAGTGTTGTGTGTAGGTCAGTGTGTGTGTGTGTGTATCAGTGTGTGTGTCAGTGTGTGTGTCAGTGTTGTGTGTATGTCAGTGTGTGTGTATGTCAGTGTGTGTGTATGTCAGTGTGTGTGTATGCGTGTTGTGTGTGTGTGTCAGTGTGTATGTCAGTGTGTGTGAGTGTGTGTATGTCAGTGTTGTGTCTGCCTGTGTGGGGAGCGGTGGTGCAACGGTTAGTGCGCTGCCCCTCCTACCAACCCGGCGATCCGAGTTCGATTCCAGTGACGATTATCCGAATCGCCTCCGGGCATCCTCCCCTAGGTCGACTCAGCCTCAAATGAGTACCTGGTGTAGCGGTGTGTAGTAAACATCGCCACTGGGGAGACAAAGGCGGCCGGGCGTGGTGCTGGCCACCCACCCCCTCGTGTGCCACAGCGCCGGTAGCCTTCATAGACGCTGCTGCTACTCGCTATTAACAGCACTTGCCCCTGCAGTCTGTTAGAGGCTACACGGGGGATCTTTGCCCTTGTATATGGCATGGCCGTATTGTCTGTGTGTATAATTGTTGACACGTGTCTATGTAAGTGGCACGGGTGTGTAATCGGCTGTGTCTGTGTGCATCTCTCCCTCTCTGTCCGCTGTTGTCTCTCTCTCTCTCTGAGTCTCCGTGTTGTCTCTCTTCTCGCTCAACTCTCTGTGTGTCTCTGTGTCTCTGTCCCCTTGTCTGTCTCTCCTTTCCGTCTGCCTCTCCCTGTCTCCGTGTCTCAATGTGTCTTGTCTCCACCACCACCACCACCACCGTGTCTCACTTCCACGTCTGTCTCCGTGTCTATCTCACGCTCGCCCTCTCCCGTCTGCCCCACCCCCGTCCCCACCAACCAACCTACCCACCAACCTACCCACCAACCTACCCACCAACCCCACCTACCTACCCACCAACCCACCAACCTACCCACCAACCCCACCTACCCACCAACCTACCCACCAACCTACCCTACCCCACCTACCCTACCCTACCTACCCACCAACCCCACCTACCCACCAACCTACCCTACCTACCCACCAACCCCACCTACCTACCCACCAACCCCACCAACCTACCCACCAACCCCACCAACCTACCCACCAACCTACCCTACCCCCACCTACCCTACCCTACCTACCCACCAACCCCACCTACCCACCAACCTACCCTACCTCACCTACCCACCAACCTACCCTACCCTACCCTACCTACCCACCAACCTACCGACCAACCTACCCACCTACCCACCAACCTACCCTACCTCACCTACCCACCAACCTACCCTACCTCACCTACCCACCAACCTACCCTACCCCACCTACTCAACCCAACCCTACTCACTAACCCCTACCCCACCCCACCAACCCTTACCCCACCTACCTACTCCACCTACCTACCCACCAACCCCTACCCCACCAACCCCTACCCCACCAACCCTTACCCCACCTACCCTTCCCTAACCAACCCTTACCCCCATTACCTCACCCACCTACCTACCCCACCTACCTACTCTACCTACCTACCCACCAACCCCTACCCCACCTACCTACTCCACCTACCTACTCCACCTTACCCCCTCTCCTCCATTACCCCCTCAGCTGCCTCTTCGGATTCACTCGGCCGGGCCCCGAGGAGGCGTCTCGCCGCACCCTGCTCGCCAAGGTGAGGCGGCCGAGAAGGAGCGCCCTCGCCCGGCAGGCCAAACTAGCCGAGCGGCGGTGTCACCCCGTAGTGAGCCCTCGGGGCCTACACCCCCCCCACCCACCCCCACATCTCTCGGGGGTGGGGTACCCCCTTCGCTCACCACCAACACACTCGAGGGGGTGGGTGGTGGTGGGGGTGGACCCCCTTGGAACCACGTGGGGAGGGGAGGGGGGGAGATGCTAGCCGGAGCTGAGCGAGCCGTCTCTGTGTTGTACTTTTGATCAAAATCGCAGCGCCATAATGGCCGCTCACTGTAATTGCGAGCTAAGATGGCGCGGTGGGGGGGGGGGGTGGTGGTGAGGGGGGTGGTGAGGGGGGGTGGTGAGGTGGTGAGGGGGGGGGTGAGTTCACGGGGGGGGGCGGGTGGGGGGGTGTCGCCCGTGTTGAGTGTTGTCGTGTGAAGTTTTGTCTCGCGCGGTGAGTTGGTGAGTGTCGCGCGTGTGTGGGGGGGGGGGGTCACGGGGGGTGAGTGGTGAGTGTCGCGGGGAGACGAGTGGTGAGCGTGGTGAGCGACAGTGGTGGGACGGCGGATGGGTGGGGGGTAGGGAGTTGTGGGGGAGGGGGAGGGGTGATCGTTGCGTGGTTGGTGAGTGAGTGTGGTGAGTGTAGCGGGGAGATGGGTGTGGTGAGTGTGGTGAGTGAGTGTGGTGAGTGTAGCGGGGAGATGGGTGTGGTGAGTGTGGTGAGTGAGTGTGGTGAGTGTAGCGGGGAGATGGGGGTGGTGAGTGTGGTGAGTGTAGCGGGGAGACGGGGGGTGGTGGTGAGTGTGGTGAGTGTAGCAGGAGACGGGGGTGGTGAGTGTGGTGGTGAGTGTGGTGAGTGTAGCGGGGAGATGGGTGTGGTGAGTGTGGTGAGTGAGTGTGGTGAGTGTAGCGGGGAGATGGGGGTGGTGAGTGTGGTGAGTGTAGCGGGGAGACGGGGGGTGGTGGTGAGTGTGGTGAGTGTAGCAGGAGACGGGGGTGGTGAGTGTGGTGGTGAGTGTGGTGAGTGTAGCGGGGAGATGGGGGTGGTGAGTGTGGTGAGTGTAGCGGGGAGACGGGGCTGGTGAGTGTTGTGAGTGTGGTGAGTGTAGCAGGAGACGGGGGTGGTGGTGAGTGTGGTAAGTGAGTGTGGTGAGTGTAGCAGGAGACGGGGGTGGTGGGTGTGGTGGTGAGTGTGGTGAGTAGCGGGGAGATGGGGGTGGTGAGTGTGGTGAGTGAGTGTGGTGAGTGTAGCAGGAGACGGGGCTGGTGAGTGTGGTGAGTGAGTGTGGTGAGTGTAGCAGGAGACGGGGCTGGTGAGTGTTGTGAGTGAGTGTGGTGAGTGTAGCAGGAGACGGGGGTGGTGGTGAGTGTGGTAAGTGAGTGTGGTGGTAGTGAGTTGATCAGAGTGGTGGGGGAGGGGTGTGCGTTGCATGGTGGTTGGTGAGTGTGGTGAGTGAGTGTGGTGAGTGTTATCACGGGGTGTGCTGTGCTGGCGAGTGGGGGGGTGATGGTGGACAGGATGTTGGTGTCGTGGTGGTGTGTGTCGAGGTCGGCATTTGGTTCGTGTGCGGTGTGTACGAGTGTTCGCGTGGGGATATTAGTTGCTTGTGTGATGGGGATGAGGGGGTGGTGTTAGTTGTTAGTGGGGCTCCACTGTGGCTATGAAATGTTGACTACCTCGCCTGGTATACAGGAGGTCGTGGGTTCGATCCCGACCCTGACGACGCCTGCTTTATGTTTTCGGAGTTTGCGTGTCTCTCTCTCTCGCCGTGGTCGCGTGGATTCTTTTTCCTTCTGCATTTAGAATGAACAGCATTCGTGATGATGATGATGGCAATTCACTTAGTTGAGATATCATTTGTGGTAGAGTTACATAGTTCAGTGGGGCCTTACCTGCTAAAGTAAAAATAGTTTTTAGTTTAGTGTGATGACCTGTGATGGGGTAGGGTTGTTGGTGGTGTGTGATGGGGGTAGGGGTGATGGTTGGTGTGTGATGGGGGTGGGGTGATGGTTGGTGTGTGATGGGGGTGGGGTGATGGTTGGTGTGTGATGGGGGTGGGGTGATGGTTGGTGAGTGATGGGGGTGATGGTTGGTGAGTGATGGGGGTGATGGTTGGTGTGTGATGGGGGTGATGGTTGGTGTGTGATGGGGGTGATGGTTGGTGAGTGATGGGGGTGATGGTTGGTGAGATGGGGGTGATGGTTGGTGAGTGATGGGGGGATGGTTGGTGTGTGATGGGGGTGATGGTTGGTGAGTGATGGGGGTGATGGTTGGTGAGTGATGGGGTGGTAGTTGGTGAGTGATGGGGGTGATGGTTGGTGTGTGATGGGGGTGATGGTTGGTGAGTGATGGGGGTGATGGTGAGTGATGGGGGTCATGGTTGGTCAGTGATGGGGGTGATGGTTGGTGAGTGATGGGGGTGATGGTTGGTGAGTGATTGGGGTGATGGTTGGTGTGTGATGGGGTGGTGGTTGGTGAGTGATGGGGGTGATGGTTGGTGTGTGATGGGGGTGATGGTTGGTGAGTGATGGGGGTGATGGTTGGTGTGTGATGGGGGTGATGGTTGGTGAGTGATGGAGGTGATGGTTGTTGTGTGACGGGGGTGATGGTTGGTGAGTGACGGGGGTGATGGTTGGTGTGTGATGGGGGTGATGGTTGGTGAGTGATGGGGGTGATGGTTGGTGAGTGATGGGGGTGATGGTGGGTGAGTGATGGGGGTGATGGTTGGTGAGTGATGGTTGGTGAGTGATGGGGGTGATGGTTGGTGAGTGATGGGGGTGATGGTTGGTGAGTGATGGGGGTGATGGTGGGTGAGTGATGGGGGTGATGGTGGGTGAGTGATGGGGGTGATGGTTGGTGAGTGATGGGGGTGATGGTTGGTGAGTGATGGGGGTGATGGTTGGTGTGTGATGGGGGTGATGGTTGGTGACTGATGGGGGTGATGGTTGGTGAGTGATGGGGGTGATGGTTGGTGTGTGATGGGGGTGATGGTTGTTGTGTGATGTGGGTGATGGTTGGTGTGTGATGGGGGTGATGGTTAATGTGTGATGGAGGTGATGGTTGGTGTGTGATGGGGGTGATGGTTGGTGTGTGATGGAGGTGTGAGGCCCCTGGTGGTGACCTTTAGTGTGGCCCCTGGTGGCCTTTAGTGAGGCCCCTGGTGGCCTTTAGTGAGGCCCCTGGTGACCTTTAGTGTGACCCCTGGTGACCTTTAGTGAGGCCTCTGGTGGCCTTTAGTGTGTCCCCTGGTGACCTTTAGTGAGGCCCCTGGTGGCCTTTAGTGAGGCCCCTGGTGACCTTTAGTGGGGCCCCTGGTGGCATTTAGTGTGGCCCCTGGTGGCCTTTAGTGTGGCCCCTGGTGACCTTTAGTGTGGCCCCTGGTGACCTTTAGTGTGACCCCTGGTGACCTTTAGTGGGGCCCCTGGTGGCCTTTAGTGAGGCCCCTGGTGGCCTTTAGTGTGGCCCCTGGTGACCTTTAGTGAGGCCCCTGGTGGCCTTTAGTGTGGCCCCTGGTGACCTTTAGTGTAACCCCTGGTGGCCTTTAGTGAGGCCCCTGGTGACCTTTAGTGGTGCCCCTGGTGGCCTTTAGTGGTGCCCCTGGTGGCCTTTAGTGTGGCCCCTGGTGGCCTTTAGTGTGGCCCCTGGTGACCTTTAGTGTGACCCCTGGTGACCTTTAGTGTGACCCCTGGTGACCTTTAGTGGGGCCCCTGGTGGCCTTTAGTGAGGCCCCTGGTGGCCTTTAGTGTGGCCCCTGGTGACCTTTAGTGAGGCCCCTGGTGGCCTTTAGTGAGGCCCCTGGTGGCCTTTAGTGAGGCCCCTGGTGGCCTTTAGTGCAACCCCCTGGTGACCTTTAGTTCGACCCCCTGGTGCTGTCCAAACCCAGTGGATTCAAATGCTTGGTGGACCCCCCTCGCACTGACGACGATTTCTCATCGGCGAACGGGGTCCCCACCACCCCCTCTAAGAAATGAGCGAAGAACACTGGGCGGGTTTTGTTTTTTAGTGTTTGGCTGCTGCGATGCATTTCCACGCGATGGTGAGAAGCCGCCAAAGGTCGCAAACGGGTTTTGATTCCTTACCCGTACCCGTACCCGGCCGCACCAGGGTCGCAAACGGCTACCCGTACCCGGCGGGTACGGGTAGCCGGGTATCGGGTAGGGTACGGGTATCGGGTACCCGGTTGCGACGTCTGGAAGCCGCCAACCCCTGGCGATCGTTTGATGGCAGCCAGGTGGCTCGTGACAAAGAGCTGCGGAGGATAGCCCAGTGGACCCTTACCTGGTGAGAGGATGTGCAAGTTTATAGTTTAGTTTCGCTACAAACAGCTAATTGTCACTGCGGTTCACCATCACGAGCTAACACTGTCCCGTATATGCACATTGCTCTGTGGGTGCTGCTCAGTGTGGCCATGTGGGTCCATACAACAACAACAACAACCGCCATTCGCCACGAAATGGCGGTGACGTCACCACGACGCTTGTGCCAAGCTCGGTGCACGTTGAGGCCACGTGAAGTGTCGAACGCCCGCTGGCAGGAGGAGGTCACGGGGCAGACCCAGCAGTTGCCACGGGTCGACTGACTGAGATGACCGAGATGAGTGGCTGATGCACCACCTGTGCCCCCTACTGTGCCAACTCGCTGTGCTTTAGCCACCCGGCGCTCCGCTCGTTGTTGTGAGCGTCGCTCCTCCGCCCTCCGTTGTTGTTGGAGGGCGACTGCCTCCAACTGCCCAGTAGCGTCCTTCACGAGCCTCCACTCCACGCTCCGCACTGCCTACCTTTGAGAACGCCGTGGGTAGCAGGAAGTCGGAAGCCACCGGTGACGATAGCAATATGAAGTGGTAATTTCGCGCATTTGCTTTCATCGCTACTATTTTTGGCAAGCTTGGTCTGCGGTAGTTTGGTAGGAGGGGGGGCAGGGGAGGCAGGGGGGGGGGGTGACGATGTTACTGCCCTCAATCCCAATTGACTAACTTCCTGGGTAAGTAAAAAAAAAATCAAATGTATATACTTATATGGGGTGCTTCCGGTGGCTAGGAGATGTTGACTACCTCGCCTGGTACGCAGGAGGTCGTTGGGTTCAATCCCGACCCTCACGATGCCTGCTGCTGCTGTATTTTTGGAGTTTGCGTGTCTCTCTCTCTCATCATCATCACGGTGGCTATGAGATGTTGACTACCTCGCCTGGTCTACAGGAGGTCGTGGGTTCCATCCTGACACTGACGACGCCTGCTGCTGCTGCTGTAAATTCTGAGTCTGCGTCTCTTTCTCTCATCATCATCACGGTGGCTAGGAGATGTTGACTACCTCGCCTGGTATAGGAGGTCGTGGATTCGATCCCGACCCCTGATGATGCCTGCTGCTGTATATTTGGAGTTTGCGTGTCTCTCTATCATCATCACGGTGGCTAGGAAATGTTAACTACCTCACCTGGTATGCAGGAGGTCGTTGGGTTCAATCCCGATCCTGATGATGCCTGCTGCTGCTGTATATTTGGAGTTTGCGTGTCTCTTTATCATCATCACGGTGGCTAGGAAATGTTAACTACCTCACCTGGTATGCAGGAGGTCGTTGGGTTCAATCCCGACCCTGATGATGCCTGCTGCTGCTGTATATTTAGAGTTTGCGTCTCTCTCTCTCTCCTCCCTCTCTCCCTCCGCCTGTGGTCACGTGGATTTTTCTCCAAGTCCGCTGGTTTTTTCTCTCCACGTTCGGAATCTGTGTCACGGCGCGTTTTGGAGTGCAGCGATCCCTCGCCAGCCATGCGTTTTTGCCTACCAAGCTTTCGAGTTGTCCACTCATCACATTGCGTCTACCGTTTTTGCCAACAATTATGCTTTTCTGGAACATAACACCTATCTTCTGTCAGCCTTTAGTCTTGCAAACTGCAGTTTTGCCAACTAAGATGGTTTTCTGGAGCCTAACAGCTATCTTCTGTAAGCCTTTAGTCTTAAATTTCGATTTAAATTTCGATTTAAAGCTTTCGTGACTGCAGGGATTAATCTTCTTGTTTATTTCGGTAAAGTCACGTAGAAGGGAAGTAATAAAATAATAAAAATAAAACATAATAAAATAATTCTCACGACGTTTCGGCCACAACGCAAGCAGCCGTCCTCAGGTGAAGACCAGGTCTGTCGGGGAGACAGCCTCTGACTGAAACACCACCACGCTTGGAGCGTATATTTAAGCCGGGTTGGAACCGCGGTTTTGCCGACCCACGGGGGTTTTCAGGAAGCTAACTACCCCTCCACGGTCGGTGAGGGATTGCCATATTTGGCCGCTATGAATTTCTACGTGATGATGATAAGCCATTTTGTTGATTGCCAGGGCGCTTCTGAAAAATTAACCCGTAAAAAAAAGTTTTTAGCAAAATCCTTTAAATGCGTGGCGGCTAGAGTCCTCTCGTCTTCTGGCTTGAGATGTCTGCCACCTATGGGTCAGATGATTGCCTGCGACCATTAAGCAATTGGTAATTAAATATAAAAAAAATTTCCCTAAAATGTTGAACATTTTGGAAAAAAGTTTTCACGAAAATAAATTGTCACGCACAACGAGTCTGTGTGCAAAATGTCAGCTCGATTGGATCACGGGAAGTGGGTTAAAAAACGACCGAAAGATTTGCACGGTCGTAAGCGCGCAAGCAAGCAACTGAACTTAATATAAAGGATTTAAAAAAGAGATACATTGCAGCTCAGCGGGGTTTTACCTGATAAATAAAATACTTTAGTTCTTGCATGGGTCTCGATGCGTATGGGTCTCTGTGGGTCTCTGATTCTATGCGAGTCTCTAAATCTCTGTGGGTCAATGGGTCTCTACGAGTTGATAGAAACGCGAGTCTTTTGCCGCGATACATTTCCACGCGGCGATGAAACGCCGTGTCGTTGAGCTGCCGTCCGTGATAGGCTGACTACAATTGCATCTCAGTGGGGCCTTACCTATTGGTGATATAAAAATTTACACCATTGGAACCTCATTTGCCAGTAAAAATATGATAATTGTTTTTTTACCCTTCTATCTGGCAACAAAACTGACACCTTTTTTACAAGGAGTCATGTTTACATAGACCACAATACCTGCAGTCATAATGCACCTTTTGGCGTCATCTGGTCCAACCCATGTGAGACTAGGCTCTAAGGAAAGCTGTCTCGGGTGTGGACCAATCAACTTCAAGGACAGTGCATACATTATCAGAGTTGTGTTTTTTGTTCGCATTATGACTGCAGGTATTGTGGTCTATGACTCCTTGTAAAAAAAGGGGTGTCAGTTTTGTTGCCAGATAGAAGGGTAAAAAAACAATTAACGAAATAAAAATTGTTGAGAAAAAGTCAATGTATTCATGTGGAGAGCGTCCTTCTCTCAAGTGGCTGGACATCACGAACAACACGGTGACACGGTTGGCAGGGGCGAGTGTGCTCGGTACAGGGGCACTTAGGGGGTCACGGATTGGGCTATAGGGGAGGGGAGGTGGTCACGATATAGGGGTTTTTTTAGGGGTCACGGATTGGGCTATAGGGGAGGGGAGGTGGTCACGATATAGGGTTTTTTTTAGGGGTCAGGGATTGGGCTGTAGGGGAGGTGGTCACAAGAGAGTCTATTACAGTGTTGAGTCTGGTACAGTGTTGTGTCTGTGGTACAGTGTTGTGTCTGTGGTGCAGTGTTGAGTGTGATACAGTGAGTCTGGTACAGTGTTGTGTCAGTGGTACAGTGTTGAGTCTGTGTTACAGTGTTGAGTCGGGTACAGTGTTGAGTCTGTGTTACAGTGTGGATGGTACAGTGTTGAGTCTGATACAGTGAGTCTATGTTACAGTGTTGAGTCTATGTTACAGTGTTGAGTCTATGTTACAGTGTTGAGTGTGGTACAGTGTTGCGTTTGTGTTACAGTGTGGATGGTACAGTGTTGAGTCTATGATGCAGCGTTGAGTCTATGGGCAGTGTTGAGTCTATGGGCAGTGTTGAGTCTATGGTACAGTGTTGAGTCTATGGTACAGTGTTGAGTCTATGGGCAGTGTTGAGTCTATGGGCAGTGTTGAGTCTATGGGCAGCGTTGAGTCTATGGGCAGTGTTGAGTCTATGGGCAGCGTTGAGTCTATGGGCAGCGTTGAGTCTATGGGGTAGTGTTGAGTCTATGGTACAGTGTTGAGTCTATGGTGCAGCGTTGAGTCTATGGGCAGTGTTGAGTCTATGGGCAGCGTTGAGTCTATGGGGTAGTGTTGAGTCTATGGTACAGTGTTGAGTCTATGGTGCAGCGTTGAGTCTATGGGCAGTGTTGAGTCTATGGGCAGCGTTGAGTCTATGGGCAGCGTTGAGTCTATGGGGTAGTGTTGAGTCTATGGGCAGTGTTGAGTCTATGGGGCAGCGTTGAGTCTATGGGCAGCATTGAGTCTATGGTACAGTGTTGAGTCTATGGGCAGTGTTGAGTCTATGGGCAGTGTTGAGTCTATGGGGCAGTGTTGAGTCTATGGTTCAGTGTTGAGTCTATGGGCAGTGTTGAGTCTATGGGCAGTGTTGAGTCTGTGGTGCAGTGTTGAGTCTATGGGCAGTGTTGAGTCTATGGGCAGTGTTGAGTCTATGGGGCAGTGTTGAGTCGATGGGCAGTGTTGAGTCTATGGTGCAGTGTTGAGTCTATGGTGCAGCGTTGAGTCTATGGTTCAGTGTTGAGTGTGTGGTGCAGTGTTGAGTCTATGGTGCAGTGTTGAGTCGATGGGCAGTGTTGAGTCTATGGTGCAGTGTTGAGTTTATGGTGCAGTGTTGAGTCTATGATGCAGTGTTGAGTCTATGGGCAGTGTTGAGTCTATGGTGCAGTGTTGAGTCTATGGTACAGTGTTGAGTCTATGGGCAGCGTTGAGTCTATGGGGCAGCGTTGAGTCTATGGGCAGTGTTGAGTCTATGGTACAGTGTTGCGTCTATGGGCAGTGTTGAGTCTATGGGCAGTGTTGAGTCTATGGGCAGTGTTGAGTCTATGGGGCAGTGTTGAGTCTATGGGCAGTGTTGAGTCTATGGGCAGTGTTGAGTCTATGGGGCAGTGTTGATTCTATGGTGCAGTGCTGAGTCTATGGTGCAGTGTTGAGTCTATGGGCAGTGTTGAGTCTATGGTACAATGTTGCGTCTATGGGGCAGTGTTGAGTCTATGGGGCAGTGTTGAGTCTAAAGGCAGTGTTGAGTCTGTGGTGCAGTGTTGAGTCTATGGTGCAGTGTTGAGTCTATGGTGCAGTGTTGAGTCTATGGTGCAGTGCTGATTCTATGGGCAGCGTTGAGTCTATGGTGCAGCGTTGAGGTGTGTGGTGCAGTGTTGAGTCTATGGTGCAGCGTTGAGTCTATGGTGCAGTGTTGAGTCTATGGTGCAGCGTTGAGTCTATGGTGCAGTGTTGAGTCTATGGTGCAGTGTTGAGTCTATGGGCAGTGTTGAGTCTATGGTGCAGTGTTGAGTGTGTGGTGCAGTGTTGAGTCTATGGTGCAGTGTTGAGTCTATGGTGCAGTGTTGAGTCTATGGTGCAGTGCTGATTCTATGGGCAGCGTTGAGTCTATGGTGCAGCGTTGAGTGTGTGGTGCAGTGTTGAGTCTATGGTGCAGCGTTGAGTCTATGGTGCAGTGTTGAGTCTATGGTGCAGCGTTGAGTCTATGGTGCAGTGTTGAGTCTATGGTGCAGTGTTGAGTCTATGGGCAGTGTTGAGTCTATGGTGCAGTGTTGAGTGTGTGGTGCAGTGTTGAGTCTATGGTGCAGCGTTGAGTCTATGGTGCAGCGTTGAGTGTGTGGTGCAGTGCTGATTCTATGGGCAGCGTTGAGTCTATGGTGCAGTGTTGAGTCTATGGTGCAGTGTTGAGTCTATGGTGCAGTGTTGAGTCTATGGTGCAGTGTTGAGTCTATGGTGCAGTGTTGAGTCTATGGTGCAGTGCTGATTCTATGGGCAGCGTTGAGTCTATGGTGCAGCGTTGAGTGTGTGGTGCAGTGTTGAGTCTATGGTGCAGCGTTGAGTCTATGGTGCAGTGTTGAGTCTATGGTGCAGCGTTGAGTCTATGGTGCAGTGTTGAGTCTATGGTGCAGTGTTGAGTCTATGGTGCAGTGTTGAGTCTATGGTGCAGTGTTGAGTCTATGGGCAGTGTTGAGTCTATGATGCAGTGCTGAGTCTATGATGCAGTGCTGAGTCTATGGTGCAGTGTTGAGTCTATGGTGCAGTGTTGAGTCTATGGTGCAGTGTTGAGTCTATGGGCAGTGTTGAGTCTATGGTGCGGTGTTGAGTCTATGGTGCGGCGTTGAGTCTATGGTACAGCGTTGAGTCTGTTACAGCGTTGAGTCTGTGTTACAGTGTTGAGTCTATGGTGCAGTGTTGAGTCTATGGTGCAGTGTTGAGTCTATGGTGCAGTGTTGAGTCTATGGTGCAGTGTTGAGTCTATGGTGCAGTGTTGAGTCTATGGTGCAGTGTTGAGTCTATGGTGCAGTGTTGAGTCTATGGTGCAGTGTTGAGTCTATGGTGCAGTGTTGAGTCTATGGGCAGTGTTGAGTCTATGGGCAGTGTTGAGTCTATGGTGCAGTGTTGAGTCTATGGTGCAGTGTTGAGTCTATGGTGCAGTGTTGAGTCTATGGTGCAGTGTTCAGTCTATGGGCAGTGTTGAGTCTGTGTTACAGTGTTGAGTCTGTGTTACAGTGTTGAGTCTATGGTGCAGTGTTGAGTCTATGGTGCAGTGTTGAGTCTATGGTGCAGTGTTGAGTCTATGGGCAGTGTTGAGTCTGTGTTACAGTGTTGAGTCTGTGTTACAGTGTTGAGTCTATGGTGCAGTGTTGAGTCTATGGTGCAGTGTTGAGTCTATGGTGCAGTGTTGAGTCTGTGTTACAGTGTTGAGTCTATGGGCAGTGTTGAGTCTGTGTTACAGTGTTGAGTCTGTGTTACAGTGTTGAGTCTGTGTTACAGTGTTGAGTCTGTGTTACAGTGTTGAGTCTATGGTGCAGTGTTGAGTCTATCGTGCAGTGTTGAGTCTATGGGGCAGTGTTGAGTCTATGGGGCAGTGTTGAAGCTTTACAGACAGTGTTGAGTCTACGGTGCAGTGTGGAGTGAGTACCCATTACTGTGGGGTGATGAGGGAGGAAGTTAGTCTGGTGTAGCCATGGTGATGAGTGGTATTGGAGACTCAGGGTGGGCTGGTTTCCTGTGTTACCATGGTGATGAGTGGTGCCCAACACTTCGGGGTGATGAGGGAGGAGGTAAGGTCCTGCGTTGCCACGGCGATGAGCGGTACCCATCATCGCTGTGGGCCGAGTGGGGGGGGGGTTCCCTTTGCTGGCGTGGCGATGTGTGGTGCCTGCCTCCAAAGTTTGGGTGTGGGTTTAGTTGCAGATCGTCTGTCGTTGTCATGGCATCATCATCATTACTCCGTGTTATTGTTTGTCGTGTTGCTACTTGTGTTGTCGTGGTGTTAGTCTTTACCGTGTCACTCTCTGCACGCTGGCGTTTCTCCACCAGGGGCCCCACTAAAGGTCACCAATGGCCTCACTAAAGGTCACCAGGGGCCACACTAAAGGCCACCAGGGGCCACACTTAAGGCCACCAGGGGCCTCACTAAAGGCCACCAGGGGCCACACTAAAGGCTACCAGGGGCCTCACTAAAGGTCACCAGGGGCCACACTAAAGGTCACCAGGGGCCACACTAAAGGTCACCAGGGGCCACACTAAAGGTCACCAGGGGCCACACTAAAGGTCACCAGGGGCCACACTAAAGGTCACCAGGGGCCTCCCTAAAGGTCACCAGGGGCCCCACTAAACGTCACCAGGGGCCCCACTAAACGTCACCAGGGGCCCCACTAAACGTCACCAGGGGCCTCACTAAAGGTCACCAGGGGCCACACTAAAGGTCACCAGGGGCCCCACTAAACGTCACCAGGGGCCTCACTAAAGGTCACCAGGGGCCTCACTAAAGGTCACCAGGGGCCATACTAAAGGTCACCAGGGGTCACACTAAAGGCCACCAGGGGCCACACTAGAGGTCACCAGGGGCCTCACTAAAGGTCACCAGGGGCCTCACTAAAGGCCACCAGGGGCCTCACTAAAGGCCACCAGGGGTCACACTAAAAGTCACCAGGGGCCACACTAAAGGTCACCAGGGGCCTCACTAAAGGCCACCAATGACCTCACTAAAGGTCACCAGGGGCCACACTAAAGGCCACCAGGGGCCCCACTAAAGGTCACCAGGGGCCCCATTAAAGGTCACCAGGGGCCACACTAAAGGTCACCAGGGGCCACACTAAAGGCCACCAGCGGCCACACTAAAGGTCACCAGGGGCCACACTAAAGGTCACCAGGGGCCACACTAAAGGCCACCAGGGGCCACACTAAAGGCCACCAGGGGCCACACTAAAGGTCACCAGGGGCCACACTAAAGGTCACCAGGGGCCTCACTAAAGGCCACCAGGGGCCACACTAAAGGTCACCAGGGGCCACACTAAAGGCCACCAGGGGCCACACTAAAGGCCACCAGGGGCCACACTAAAGGTCACCAGGGGCCACACTAAAGGTCACCAGGGGCCTCACTAAAGGTCACCACCAGGGGCCACACTAAAGGTCACCAGGGGCCTCACTAAAGGCCACCAGGGGCCACACTAAAGGTCACCAGGGGCCACAATAAAGGCCACCAGGGGCCACACTAAAGGCCACCAGGGGCCACACTAAAGGTCACCAGGGGCCACACTAAAGGTCACCAGGGGCCCCACGTGCATCGGCCTCCTCCCCACCCCCTCCCACCCCCCTTTGTACGAGAAAGATGGCTGGCTGGCTGGCATTGCCGGCAACTGTTGCGGTAAAATAATTTTGCCGGATGGCAAATGACGGCGAACGGGGAGCCCCGTGCCAGATGTTGGCGTCGTCACCACCGTGGGGGATTCCAATTTCCATCGCTGTGGTGGGAGAGTGTTGGGAGAGTGGTGGGGTAGGGGGGGGGAGTGGTGGGAGAGTGGTGGGGGAGTGTTGGGGGAGGCGGTGGTGGGAGAGTGGTGGGAGAGTGGTGGGAGAGTGGTGGGAGAGTCGTTGGAGGGTGGTGGGGGAGGCGGGGTGCGGGGGGGGAGTGGTGGGAGAGTGGTGGGAGAGTGGTGGGAGAGTGGTGGGAGAGTCGTTGGAGGGTGGTGGGGGAGTGGTGGGGGAGGCGGGGTGCGGGGGGGGGAGTGGTGGGAGAGTGGTGGGAGAGTGGAGGGAGAGTGGTGGGAGAGTGGTGGGAGAGTCGTGGGAGGGTGGTGGGGGAGTGGTGGGGGAGGCGGGGTGCGGGGGGGGAGTGGTGGGAGAGTCGTGGGAGGGTGGTGGGGGAGTGGAGGGGGAGTGGTGGGGGAGGCGGTGGGGGAGGCGGTGGGGGAGGCGGTGGGGGAGGCGGTGGGGGAGGCGGTGGGGGAGGCGGTGGGGGAGGCGGTGGGGGAGGCGGTGGGGGAGGCGGTGGGGGAGGCGGTGGGGGAGGCGGTGGGGGAGGCGGTGGGGGAGGCGGTGGGGGAGGCGGTGGGGTGCGGGGGGGGTCACGTGGGAGAGTGGGGGGAATAAAAGGGTGGGCACATTCAGTGTTGCCCTCCAGGGCTGTTTGTGGTGTTAATTGTCAATTTTATGTTAGCAGGTCAGGCCCACGGAGCTTATACGGTTATTAGACGCTTTTATTTCACTCGCTCTGTCTGTTGTTGTTGTCGTCGTTGTTGTCGTCATCGTCGTTGTTGTATCCTCAAATCTTGTAACTCAATTTTAACCCACTTCCCAATGTGGTAACGACTGCAAACTTGGTATACTAATGTCATACTGATGACAATACTATATTCTGTCATAAAAAATATAATATGTATTTTTAAACATTATTTTTGTATATGTTATGTTTCGGCTTGGGTCTAATTGTCCACGCTCAACTGACGTTGGCTGTAATTGGCCCACGGCCCCCTTACGTTACGCAAAACTTCGGGGCAACTTCCTCGAGTCGTGGAGTTCTTCCATTACCAGTACGGCACATTTCATTACAGCATGTTTTTTAAGAAGGCATTCTTAACTATTACTTAGTTTTCAAAAGCCTCCCGGCTACCTACAAAATTTGATCGCTGAGCAAAAGTGCCTTCTCCATCGCGTGGACATTTGTAGCAGCCAAGGGCTCTGAAACTGGAGGACCCGGAGAAGAATCGACACGAGCGCGGCGCACAGGTCGCAAACGGGTTTTGATTCCTTACCCGTACCCGGCCGCACCAGGGTCGCAAATGGGTACCCGTACCCGTACCTGGCCGGGTATGTGTACCCGTACCTGTACCCTACCCGAAATGAGTGACAAACGGTGACTCACCGGTGACTCACGGCCTACCCGTACCTGTACCCGGCCGCACCAGGGTCGCAAACGGGTACCCGTACCTGGCCGGGTACGGGTACCCGTACCCTACCCGTACCCTACCCGAAATGAGCGACAAACGGTTACTCACCAGTGACTCACGGTCTACCCGTACCCTACCCGTACCCGGCCGGGTACGGGTAAGGTACGGGTATCGGGTACCCGATTGCGACCTCTGGGATGAAGCCATGTTGCAGGCGCAGGTGGGTTGATTCTAGGAACTAGAATTGTGAGAAGAGACAAGACGTTGGGAAATGAGTGACAATCACGGTGACTCACCAGTGACTCACGGCCTACCCGTACCCGGCCGCACCAGGGTCGCAAACGGGTACCCGTACCTGGCCGGGTACGGGTAGCCGGGTATCGGGTAGGGTACGGGTATCGGGTACCCGGTTGCGACCTCTGGCCCGGCGTGGAACCTCCAGTGAGGGGTGCCGATGTTGGCTGTGAGCCCTGGAGCGAGACTTGCCGTGGGGGTCGCGGCTTCGGTCATCTCGAGCAATCGCGGAGTTGTTTGGGGGTCACGGTTTTTTAGGAGAGTGTTGAATTGGCCCACGTGCAGTGATGTTGAATTGTTCAGGTGTAGTGGTGTTGAATTGTTCAACCGTAGTTGTGTTGAATTGTTCATGTGTGGTGGTGTTGACTTGAACAGGTGTAGTTGTGTTGAATTGTTCAACTGTAGTGGTGTTGAATTGTTCAGGCGTAGTTGTGTTGAATTGTTCAGGCGTAGTTGTGTTGAATTGTTCAAACGTAGTGGTGTTGAATTGTTCAGGTGTAGTGGTGTTGAATTGTTCAGGCGTAGTTGTGTTGAATTGTTCATGTGTGGTGGTGTTGACTTGAACAGGTGTAGTTGTGTTGAATTGTTCAAACGTAGTGGTGTTGAATTGTTCAGGTGTAGTGGTGTTGAATTGTTCAGGCGTAGTTGTGTTGAATTGTTCATGTGTGGTGGTGTTGACTTGAACAGGTGTAGTTGTGTTGAATTGTTCAAACGTAGTGGTGTTGAATTGTTCAGGTGTAGTGGTGTTGAATTGTTCAGGCGTAGTTGTGTTGAATTGTTCATGTGTGGTGGTGTTGACTTGAACAGGTGTAGTTGTGTTGAATTGTTCAACCGTAGTGGTGTTGAATTGTTCAGGCGTAGTTGTGTTGAATTGTTCAAACGTAGTGGTGTTGAATTGTTCATGTGTGGTGGTGTTGACTTGAACAGGTGTAGTTGTGTTGAATTGTTCAACCGTACTGGTGTTGAATTGTTCAGGCGTAGTTGTGTTAAATTGTTCATGTGTGGTGGTGTTGACTTGAACAGGTGTAGTTGTGTTGAATTGGACCAGGTGTAGAATTGTTCAGGTATAGCCATGTTGAATTGTTCAGGCGTAGTGTTGACTTGGACAGGCGTGGTTGTGTTGAATTGTTCAGGTGTGGTTTGGTTGAATTGTTCAGGTGTGGTTGTGTTGAATTGTTCAGGCTTAGTGTTGACTTGGACAGGCGTGGTTGTGTTGAATTGTTCAGGTGTGGTTGTGTTGAATTGTTCAGGTGTGGTTGTGTTGAATTGTTCAGGTGTGCTTGTGTTGAATTGTTCAGGTGTGGTGGTGTGGAATTGTTCATGTATGAGTGTGAACTAGACGGGTATGAGTGGTCAATTAGCCAGGTGAGATTTTCATTTAGGTTTAGTTGCGTTTAGTCAGCTGGGAGTGTTGATTTAGCTGTGTGTGAGTTGATTTGGCTGTGTGTGTGAGTGAGTGTTGATTTAGCTGGGTGTGTGTGAGAGTGTTGATTTGGCTGGGTGTGTGTGTGAGTGTTGATTTGGCTGGGTGTGTGTGAGAGTGTGAACTGGGTGTGTGTGAGAGTGTTGATTTGGCTGGGTGAGTGTGAGTGTTGATTTGGCTGGCTGTGTGTGCGTGTTGATTTGGCTGGGTGTGTGTGAGTGTTGATTTGGCTGGGTGTGGGTGAGAGTGTTGATTTAGCTGTGTGTGGGTGAGAGTGTTGATTTGGCTGGGTGTGGGTGAGAGTGTTGATTTGGCTGGGTGTGGGTGAGAGTGTTGATTTGGCTGGGTGTGGGTGAGTGTTGATTTGGCTGGGTGTGGGTGAGAGTGTTGATTTGGCTGGGTGTGGGTGAGAGTGTTGATTTGGCTGGGTGTGGGTGAGAGTGTTGATTTGGCTGGGTGTGGGTGAGAGTGTTGATTTAGCTGGGTGTGGGTGAGAGTGTTGATTTGGCTGGGTGTGTGTGAGAGTGTGAACTGGGTGTGTGTGAGTGTTGATTTGGCTGGGTGTGGGTGAGAGTGTTGATTTAGCTGGGTGTGGGTGAGAGTGTTGATTTGGCTGGGTGTGGGTGTGTGAGTGTTGATTTGGCTGGGTGTGTGTGAGAGTGTGAACTGGGTGAGTGTGAGTGTTGATTTGGCTGGCTGTGTGTGCGTGTTGATTTGGCTGGGTGTGTGTGAGTGTTGATTTGGCTGGGTGTGTGTGAGTGTTGATTTGGCTGGCTGTGTGTGCGTGTTGATTTCGCTGGGTGTGTGTGAGTGTTGATTTGGCTGGGTGTGTGTGAGTGTTGATTTGGCTGGGTGTGTGTGTGAGTGTTGATTTGGCTGGCTGTGTGTGCGTGTTGATTTCGCTGGGTGTGTGTGAGTGTTGATTTGGCTGGGTGTGTGTGAGTGTTGATTTCGCTGGGTGTGTGTGAGTGTTGATTTGGCTGGGTGTGTGTGTGAGTGTTGATTTGGCTGGCTGTGTGTGAGTGTTGATTTGGCTGGGTGTGTGTGAGTGTTGATTTGGCTGGGTGTGGGTGTGTGAGTGTTGATTTGGCTGGGTGTGGGTGTGTGCGTGTTGATTTGGCTGGGTGTGTGTGTGAGTGTTGATTTGGCTGGGTGTGTGTGTGAGTGTTGATTTGGCTGGGTGTGGGTGTGTGCGTGTTGATTTGGCTGGGTGTGTGTGTGAGTGTTGATTTGGCTGGGTGTGTGTGTGAGTGTTGATTTGGCTGGGTGTGTGTGTGAGTGTTGATTTGGCTGGGTGTGTGTGTGTGAGTGTTGATTTGGCTGGGTGTGGGTGTGTGAGTGTTGATTTGGCTGGGTGTGGGTGTGAGTTGATTTGGCTGGGTGTGTGTGAGTGTTGATTTGGCTGGGTGTGGGTGTGTGCGTGTTGATTTGGCTGGGTGTGTGTGAGTGTTGATTTGGCTGGGTGTGGGTGTGTGCGTGTTGATTTGGCTGGGTGTGTGTGTGAGTGTTGATTTGGCTGGGTGTGTGTGTGAGTGTTGATTTGGCTGGGTGTGTGTGTGAGTGTTGATTTGGCTGGGTGTGGGTGTGTGAGTGTTGATTTGGCTGGGTGTGGGTGTGTGAGTGTTGATTTGGCTGGGTGTGGGTGTGAGAGTGTTGATTTGGCTGGGTGTGTGTGAGATTGTTGATTTAGCTGGGTGTGGGTGTGTGAGTGTTGATTTGGCTGGGTGTGTGTGAGTGTGAACTGGGTGTGTGAGTGTTGATTTAGCTGGGTGTGAGTGTTGATTTAGCTGTGTGTGGGTGGGTGTGAGTGTTGGTTTGGCTGGGTGTGTGAGTGAGTGTTGATTTAGCTGGGTGTGTGTGTGAGGGTGAACTGGGTGTGTGTGTGTGAGAGTGTTGATTTGGCTGGGTGTGAGTGTTGATTTGGCTGGGTGTGTGTGAGTGTTGATTTGGCTGGGTGTGGGTGTGTGCGTGTTGATTTGGCTGGGTGTGTGTGTGAGTGTTGATTTGGCTGGGTGTGTGTGTGAGTGTTGATTTGGCTGGGTGTGGGTGTGTGAGTGTTGATTTGGCTGGGTGTGGGTGTGAGAGTGTTGATTTGGCTGGGTGTGTGTGAGATTGTTGATTTAGCTGGGTGTGGGTGTGAGAGTGTTGATTTGGCTGGGTGTGTGTGAGATTGTTGATTTAGCTGGGTGTGGGTGTGTGAGTGTTGATTTGGCTGGGTGTGTGTGAGTGTGAACTGGGTGTGTGAGTGTTGATTTAGCTGGGTGTGAGTGTTGATTTAGCTGTGTGTGGGTGGGTGTGAGTGTTGGTTTGGCTGGGTGTGTGAGTGAGTGTTGATTTAGCTGTGTGTGTGTGTGAGGGTGAACTGGGTGTGTGTGTGTGAGAGTGTTGATTTGGCTGGGTGTGAGTGTTGATTTGGCTGGCTGTGTGTGTGTGAGAGTGTTGATTTAGCTGGGTGTGTGTGTGAGGGTGAACTGGGTGTGTGTGAGAGTGTTGATTTGGCTGGGTGTGAGTGTTGATTTGGCTGGGTGTGTGTGTGTGTGATTTAGCTGGGTGTGTGTGAGAGTGATTTAGCTGGGTGGGTGTGAGTGTTGATTTGGCTGGGTGTGTGAGTGAGTGTTGATTTAGCTGGGTGAGGGTGTGAGGGTGAACTGGGTGTGTGTGTGAGAGTGTTGATTTAGCTGGGTGTGAGTGTTGATTTGACTGGGTGTGTGAGAGTGTTGATTTAGCTGGGTGTGAGTGTTGATTTGGCTGGGTGTGTGTGTGTGATTTAGCTGGGCGTGGTGCTGGCCACCCACCCCCTCGTGTGCCACAGTGCCGGTAGCCTTCACAGCTGCTGCTACGAACAGCACTTGCCCCTACAGTCTGATGAAGTCCTGAACACAGTTTTATTTACACGCTTTCATTTAACTCACTCTGTCTGTTGTTGTCGTATCCTCAAATCTTGTAACTTAATTTTAACCCACTTCCCAATGTGGTTATCGACGTCAAACTCGGTAAACTTGTGTCATACTGATGACAACTCTATATTCTATCATAAAAAAATATATATATTTTTAAACATTCTTTTTTACACGTTACGTTTCGGCTTGGGTCTGATTGTCCACGCTCAACTGACGTTGGCTGTAATTGGCCCACGGTCCCTTACGTTGTGGCAAACTTCGGGGCCACTTCCTGGAGTCGTGGAGTTCTGCCATGACTAGTACATTTAATAAAAGCGTGTTTAAAAAAAAGTTGTTTTAATTATTACTTATTAATGGAAAGAGAGCGGATGATAGCACACTGTGGACGTGATAACGAATGTAACGTGAATAGCTTACAAAAATAATAAAATAAAAAAAACATAGATAAAATTCTCACGACGTTTCGGCCACAACGCAAGCAGCCGTCCTCAGGTGAAGAAACAGAGCTGTCGGAAAGACAGCTTCTTAATATTATTATACAAATGTTTATTTTATTATTTTATTATTTCCCTTCTACGTGACTTAATGTTTGTATCTTATCATGTAAAATTTTAATGATTTAATTATTTCCCTTCTACGTGACTTTTAATGTTTTAATCTTATTACGTTTTATTTTTATTTCCTTTATACGTAACTTTTAATGTTTTTATCTTATGGTATGTGTTTATTATTTTATTATTTCCCTTCTACGTGACTTTTAATGTTTTTATCTCATGATGTTTTATTTTTATTATTTTTTAATTTCCTTCTTACGTAACTTTAAATGTTTTTATCTTATTATGTTTTATTTTTATTATTTCCCTTCTGCGTAACTTTTAATGTTTTTATCTTTTGTTTTATATTTAATATTTTATTATTTCCTTTCTACATAACTTTTAATGTTTTTATCTTATAATGTAATATTTTTTATTGTTTTACTATTTTCCTTCTACGTGACTTTTAATGTTTTTATCTTATTATGTTTTATTTTTATTATTTCCCTTCTACGTAATTTTTAATGTATTTATCTTATTATGTTTTATTCTTATTATTTTTTTATTTCCTTTCTACGTAACTTTTAATGTTTTTATCTTACATTTTATTTTTCTTATTTTATAATTTCCCTTCTACGTGACTTTACCGAAAGAACCACGAATGTGAATCCATGCAGTCACGAAAGCTTAACATCGAAATTTAGCGTCAAAAAGATTCCCGCTTGTTCGACATCGTTGCCAACACTACGCCTGGAATTTTTTCCGGGTGGTCTGGCAGACCCCGAGTTCTCAATACTCTGATGGTGCGCTGTCTTTGAGTTGTGCGCCTTTTGGCGTCATCTGGTCCAACACCAATGGAGACTGGGCTCTAAGGAAAGCTGTCTCGGGTGTGGACCAATCAACTTCAAGGACAGTGCATATCATTATCATCATCAGAGTTGTTTCTTTTTGTTTGCATTTTGACTGCTTGTGTTGTGGTTATTGCAAACATTATGCCTTGTATAAAGGTGTCAGTTTTGTACCAGTTTAAAGGGTAAAAACTTACTACTACTCTCAGTAGAAGTGTTCACAATTTCTTTGGATCAACCCCCTGTACAAGACCAGACCATCCCCATCCGACCAAGCAAAGCTCACTGAGGCACGAACTTGTTTTCTCAAAATCGATGCGAGTTGGTTTTGACACGGGGGTGGACGTGTCAACGCCGGGGGTCTCCTGGCATCGGTGTTGGGGGTGTTGGGGGGGTGGATGGAGAAGGCTCAGAGGAGGGGGCTCTTCTTGCATCGTCGTCATCATCATCACGGTGGCTATGAGATGTTGACTACCTCGCCTGGTGTACAGGAGGTCGTGGGTTCGATCTCGACCCTGACGCCTGCTGTATATTTGGAGTTTGCGTGTCTCTCTCATCATCATCATCATCACGGTGGCTAGAAGATGTTGACTACCTCGCCTGGTGTACAGGAGGTCGTGGGTTCGATCTCGATCCTGACGCCTGCTGTATATTTGGAGTTTGCGTGTCTCTCTCATCATCATCATCATCACGGTGGCTAGAAGATGTTGACTACCTCGCCTGGTATACAGGAGGTTCTGGGTTCGATCCCGACCCTGACGATGCCTGCTGTTGTATATTTGGAGTTTGCGTGTCTCTCTCTCTCTCATCATCATCATGGTGGCTATGAGATGTTGACTACCTCGCCTGGTGTACAGGAGGTCGTGGGTTCGATCTCGACCCTGATAATGCCTGGTGCTATTTATTTGAAGTTTGCGTCTCTCTCAACATCATGGTGGCTAGGAGATGTTGACTACCTCGCCTGGTGTACAGGAGGTCGTGGGTTCGATCCCAACCCTGACGATGCCTGCTGTTGCTGCTGCTGTATATTTGGAGTTTGCGTGTCTCTCTCTCATCATAATCACGGTGGCTAGGAGATGTTGACTACCTCACCTGGTATACAGGAGGTCGTAGGTTCGATCCTGACTCCTGTTTATTTGGAGTTTGTGTCTCTCATCATCACGGTGGCTCGGATATGTTAACTACCTCACCTGGTATACAGGTGGATGTGGGTTCAATCCAGACTCCTGACACCTGCTGTATATTTGGAGTTTGCATGTCTCTTATCATCATCATCACAGTGGCTCGGAGATGTTGACTACCTCACCTGGTATAAGGAGGTCGTGGGTTCGATCCCGACCCTGACGACGCCTGCTGCTGCTGCTGTATATCTTCAGTCTGCGTGTCTCTTATCATCACGGTAGCTAGGAGATGTTAACTACCTCGCCTGGTGTGCACGAGGACGTGGGTTCGATCCAGACTCCTGCTGTATATTTGGAGTCTGCGTCTCTCTCATCATCATCATCACGGTGGCTATGAGATGTTAACTACCTCACCTGGTATAAGGAGGTCGTGGGTTCGATCCCGACCCTGACGACGCCTGCTGCTGCTGCTGTATATCTTCAGTCTGCGTGTCTCTCATCATCATCACGGTGGCTAGGAGATGTTAACTACCTCGCCTGGTGTGCACGAGGTCGTGGGTTCGATCCAGACTCCTGCTGTATATTTGGAGTCTGCGTCTCTCTCATCATCATCATCATCACGGTGGCTATGAGATGTTGACTACCTCGCCTGGTATACAGGAGGTCGTGTTGTCGATCTCGACTGCTGCTGTATATTTGGAGTCTGCGTGTCTCTCTCTCTCCCCGTGGTAGCGTGTTTTTTTCTCCGTGCCCTCTGGTTTTTTTCTCCACATTTAGAATGGACGTCAGTGGCTGCTGCCTCAATGTCCACGCGGTGATGACGATCCGCAACTTTCGCCGAGATATCATTTGTGATGGCCATCTCGCGCTTCTGAAAATAAGAGCCACTGCACAGTAGGGCTGAACGATGAATCGATTTCGAATCGATTCATCGCAATTTGAAACAGTGCGATGGGCAAATGGCAAAGGCTGCGATTTTTTGCGATTTGACAAGTCCTATTGCTTTCTTATTGGGATTGTTTTATTTTGTACTATTATTATAACTTTAATTTAACTAAACACTTGTTCTATGTTTCTTCTTGGTTCTTTCGGTAAAGTCACGTAGAATGGAAGTAATAAAATAATAAAAATAAAACATGATAAAATAATTCTCACGACGTTTTGGCCACAACGCAAGCAGCCGCCCTCAGGTGAAGACCAGGTCTGTCTTCTCGACAGAGTCTTCTCGACAGACCTGTTCTTCACCTGAGGACGGCTGCTTGCGTTGTGGCCGAAACGTCGTGAGAATTATTTTATTATGTTGTATTTTTATTATTTTATTACTTCCATTCTACGTGACTTTACCGAAAGAACCAAGAAGATGAATCCCTGCAGTCACGAAAGCTTTAAATCGAAATTTTGTTCTATGTTTGTTCTATTTCAATTAAAACATTTTAATAAGTACATGTTGGAAGCAATTAATATCTTTAAAGTTCTTATCCTTGCATTATTTTATCGAGAGCAGTTCATATTTAGATGGTATCGTGTGGCAATGCTCCATCACATGTTTTAAGTCTATTACTACACAGTGAATATTGAACTGAAGCTTCACTTTAACAAATGTAATCGCGAATCAAATCGCAGTATCTGTCAGAAAAATCGCAATTAGATATTTTCGCCAAATCGTTAAGCCACACTCCACACTCACCACACTCACCACTACCTCCACACTCACCACACTCACCACTACCTCCACACTCACCACACTCACCACTACCTCCACACTCACCACACTCACCACTACCTCTACACTCACCACACTCCACACTCACCACACTCACCACTACCTCCACACTCACCACACTCACCACTACCTCCACACTCACCACACTCACCACTACCTCCACACTCACCACTACCTCCACACTCACCACACTCACCACTACCTCCACACTCACCACACTCACCACTACCTCCACACTCACCACACTCACCACTACCTCCACACTCACCACACTCACCACTACCTCTACACTCACCACACTCACCACTACCTCCACACTCACCACGACCTCCACACTCACCACACTCACCACTACCTCCACACTCACCACACTCACCACTACCTCCACACTCACCACACTCACCACACTCACCACTACCTCCACACTCACCACACTGACCACTACCTCCACACTCACCACGACCTCCACACTCACCACACTCACCACTACCTCTACACTCACCACACTCCACACTCACCACACTCACCACTACCTCCACACTCACCACACTGACCACTACCTCCACACTCACCACACTGACCACTACCTCCACACTCACCACACTCACCACACTCACCACTACCTCCACACTCACCACTACCTCTACACTCACCACTACCTCCACACTCACCACTACCTCCACACTCACCACTACCTCCACACTCACCACACTGACCACTACCTCCACACTCACCACGACCTCCACACTCACCACACTCACCACTACCTCCACACTCACCACACTCACCACTACCTCCACACTCACCACTACCTCTACACTCACCACTACCTCTACACTCACCACACTCACCACTACCTCCACACTCACCACTACCTCTACACTCACCACTACCTCCACACTCACCACTACCTCTACACTCACCACTACCTCTACACTCACCACACTCACCACACTCACCACTACCTCCACACTCACCACTACCTCTACACTCACCACTACCTCCACACTCACCACTACCTCTACACTCACCACTACCTCTACACTCACCACACTCACCACTACCTCCACACTCACCACTACCTCCACACTCACCACACTCACCACACTCACCACTACCTCTACACTCACCACTGCCTCTACACTCACCACTACCTCCACACTCACCACACTCACCACTACCTCCACACTCACCACTACCTCCACACTCACCACTACCTCTACACTCACCACACTCACCACTACCTCTACACTCACCACTACCTCCACACTCACCACTACCTCCACACTCACCACTACCTCTACACTCACCACTACCTCTACACTCACCACTACCTCCACACTCACCACTACCTCCACACTCACCACTACCTCCACACTCACCACTACCTCTACACTCACCACTACCTCCACACTCACCACTACCTCTACACTCACCACTACCTCTACACTCACCACTACCTCCACACTCACCACTACCTCCACACTCACCACTACCTCCACACTCACCACTACCTCTACACTCACCACTACCTCTACACTCACCACTACCTCCACACTCACCACTACCTCCACACTCACCACACTCACCACTACCTCCACACTCACCACTACCTCCACACTCACCACTACCTCCACACTCACCACTACCTCTACACTCACCACTACCTCCACACTCACCACACTCACCACTACCTCCACACTCACCACTACCTCCACACTCACCACTACCTCTACACTCACCACTACCTCCACACTCACCACACTCACCACTACCTCCACACTCACCACTACCTCCACACTCACCACTACCTCCACACTCACCACACTCACCACACTCACCACTGCCTCTACACTCACCACTACCTCCACACTCACCACACTCACCACTACCTCCACACTCACCACTACCTCCACACTCACCACACTCACCACACTCACCACTGCCTCTACACTCACCACTACCTCCACACTCACCACACTCACCACTACCTCCACACTCACCACACTCACCACTACCTCCACACTCACCACTACCTCCACACTCACCACACTCACCACTACCTCCACACTCACCACTACCTCCACACTCACCACTACCTCCACACTCACCACTACCTCCACACTCACCACTACCTCCACACTCACCACTCACCACACTCACCACTACCTCCACACTCACCACTACCTCTACACTCACCACACTCACCACTACCTCCACACTCACCACTACCTCCACTCACCACACTCACCACACTCCACACTCACCACACTCACCACTACCTCCACACTCACCACACTCACCACTACCTCTACACTCACCACACTCACCACTACCTCCACACTCACCACTACCTCCACACTCACCACACTCACCACTACCTCCACACTCACCACTACCTCCACACTCACCACTACCTCCACACTCACCACACTCACCACTGCATCAACACTCACCACACTCACCACTATCTCCACACTCACCACACTCACCACTGCATCAACGCTAACCTCACTCACCACTTCCCCCTCAAAATGCCTTCAAAACAACGTTAATTATTCATAAAGGCTTTTAGCACACACGTATGAACGCATTCGTGCGCGTACACACACACACGTACACGCGTACACACACACACGTACACGCGCACACACACACACACACGTACACGCGCACACACACACACTAGCCTCCTGTAGGTTAGTGTGGGGCAAGTGCTGCGAGTAGTAGCAGCAGCACCTGTGAAGGCTACCGGCACTGTGGCACACGGGGGGGTGGGTGGCCAGCACCACGCCCGGCCGCCTTTGTCTCCCCAGTGGCGATGTTTACTACACACCGCTACACCAGGTACTCATTTGAGGCTGAGTCGACCTAGGGGAGGCCCAGGGCTGGTTTCAGGTAATCGTCGGTGGTGGTGGCCGTGAGCAGGAATAGAACTCGGGTCGCCGGGTTCGTAGCGCTAACCGCTGCACCACCGCTCCCCACACACACAGACACACACACAGTGACACACACACACACACAGACACACACACACAGACACACTCACAGACACACTCACAGTTACACACATACACGCACACATTGACACACACACACAGTGACACACACACAGTGACACACACACAGTGACACACACACAGTGACACACAGACACACACACAGACACACACACAGTGACACACACACACAGTGACACACACACACGAATACAAAAACATACACTGATGCACTCTCGCAAGCACAAACACAACAACCGCCATTCGCCACCAAGTGGCGGTGACGTCACCACGACGCTTGTGCCAGGCTAGGTGCACGTTGAGGCCACACACAACTAGCCAAACGTACACCCACGTGAACACGCAGAATGAAATGAAGACACACGCACTGCCATGCCTGCCCTGGTTTCCATCACACTCGCCTCACCCCGTTATATATTTCTTAGTATTATATTGTCGTCGTATTCACACTCTCTCTCTCTGGCCGTGTCTCTCTCCCCACTCTGCACAGCTCGCTTTACCCCCCTCCACCCTCTCTCCACCCCCTCTCTCTACCCCCTTTCTCCACCTCCTTTCTCCACCCCCTCTCCACCCCCTTCTCCCCCCCTCTCCACCCCCTTTCTCCACCCCTCTCTCCACCCTCTCTCTCCCCCCACCTTTCCCCCCCTCTCTCTCCACCCTCTCTCCACCCCCTCTCCACCCCCTTCTCCCCCCCTCTCCACCCCCTTTCTCCACCCCTCTCTCCACCCTCTCTCTCCCCCCACCTTTCCCCCCCTCTCTCTCCACCCTCTCTCCACCCCCTCTCCACCCCCTTCTCCCCCCTCTCCACCCCCTTTCTCCACCCCTCTCTCCACCCTCTCTCCCCCCACCTTTCCCCCCCTCTCTCTCCACCCTCTCTCCACCCCCTCTCCACCCCCTTCTCCCCCCCTCTCCACCCCCTTTCTCCACCCCTCTCTCCACCCTCTCTCTCCCCCCACCTTTCCCCCCCTCTCTCTCCACCCTCTCTCCACCCCTCTCTCTCCACCCCCTTCTCCCTCTCTCTCCACCCCTCTCTCTCCACCCCTCTCTCTCCACCCCTCCCTCTCCACCCCTCTCTCTCCACCCCACCCTCTCACTCTCTCCACTCTCTCTTCCCCATCGCGGTTTGGACTCTCGCCACCGCTCTCTCGCTCTCTCTCTCTGTGTCAGCTCCAGTCATAATCTCTCACGCTAGCTGCAGTCATCATCTCTCACGCTCACCCACCCCAGCCCCCAAATAGGCTTCCCTCGCTCACCCAATCAGTGCGCTGAGCTCACCACACACACACACTGCGCTATCCGCCCACCCACTCGGTTACTTAGATGTACGACCAACCCACCACGCACTCACTCAACTGTCCACCCACCAAACCTCATTACTGACGTGCAGTCAGCCAGCCTCAGGATCACTCGGCTATCCACCCAACCGCCCAACCTCCCACTCACTCAGCTTTCCACTCAACCACCCACCCACTCAGCTATCCACCCAACCACCCAACCACCCATTCACTCAGCTATCCACCCAACCACCCACCCACTCAGCTATCCACCCAACCACCCACTCACTCAGCTATCCACCCAACCGCCCAACCTCCCACTCACTCAGCTTTCCACTCAACCACCCAACCACTCAACTATCCACCCAACCACCCAACCACACACTCACTCAGCTATCCACCCAACCACCCACTCACTCAGCTATCCACCCAACCACCCACCCACTCAGCTATCCACCCAACCACCCACTCACTCAGCTATCCACCCAACCACCCACTCACTCAACTATCCAGCCAACCACCCACTCACTCAGCTATCCACCCACTCACTCAGCTATCCACCCAACCACCCACTCACTCAACTATCCACCCAACCACCCACCCACTCAGCTATCCACCCAACCACCCACTCACTCAGCTATCCACCCAACCGCCCAACCTCCCACTCACTCAGCTTTCCACTCAACCACCCAACCACTCAACTATCCACCCAACCACCCAACCACCCACCCACTCAGCTATCCACCCAACCACCCACTCACTCAGCTATCCACCCAACCACCCACTCACTCAACTATCCACCCAACCACCCACTCACTCAGCTATCCACCCAACCACCCACTCACTCAGCTATCCACCCAACCACCCACTCACTCAACTATCCACCCAACCACCCACCCACTCAGCTATCCACCCAACCACCCACTCACTCAGCTATCCACCCAACCGCCCAACCTCCCACTCACTCAGCTTTCCACTCAACCATCCAACCACTCAACTATCCACCCAACGACCCAACCACCCACTCACTCAGCTTTCCACTCAACCACCCACTCACTCAACTATCCACCCAACCGCCCAACCACCCACTCACTCAGCTATCCACTCAACCACCCACTCACTCAGCTATCTACCCAACCACCCAACCACACACTCACTCAGCTATCCACTCAACCACCCACTCACTCAGCTATCTACCCAACCGCCCAACCACCCACTCACTCAGCTATCCACTCAACCACCCACTCACTCAGCTATCTACCCAACCGCCCAACCACCCACTCACTCAGCTATCCACTCAACCACCCACTCACTCAGCTATCCACTCAACCACCCACCCACTCACTCAGCTATCCACCCAACCTCCCACTCACTCAGCTATCCACTCAACCACCCACTCACACAGCTATTCACCCAACCACCCAACCACCCACTCACTCGGTTATCCACCCAACTCATCCATCCAACCACCCACTCACTCAGCTATCCACTCAACCACCCACTCACTCAACTATCCACCCAACCGCCCACTCACTCAGCCATCCAACCATTTAACCACCCAACCACACACTCAGTCATCCAACCACCCAACCAACCACCCAACCACACACTCACTCGGTTATCCACCCAACCACACACTCAGCTATCCATCCAACCACCCAACCACCCATTCACTCGGCTATCTACCCAACCCGGCCGGGTACGGGTATCGGGTACCTGATTGCGACCTCTGGGATGAAGCCATGTTGCAGGCGCGGGTGGGGTGATTCTAGGAACTTGAATTGTAAGAAGAGACAAGACGTTGGGAAATGAGTGCGTTTTTTGTTTGCATTCTGACCACAAGTATCGCGGTTAAGGCAGACACGATTCCTTTGTGAAAGGTTTCAATTTGGTGTTTGAACATCATTCTTTAACACCTTGATTTGACTGCAGGTGATCCATCCTCTTTGGTTCTTTCGGTAAAGTCACGTGGGTAGAGAAGTAATAAAGTAAAATAACAAGTAACACATCGTGACGTTTCGATCGCAACACAACAATCGGTCCGTCCTCATACGGACAAAATAATCCAGCAGTGAAACTGCTGGACCGGCTAGAGGACGACCGCACCCGTTGTGTCGCCATGGAAACGTCGTGAAGTTTAATTTTTTGTTTGATTTTATTTTATTTACGAAAGAATCAAAAAGGGTAATCTTAACAACTGTTTTGTTGCCAGAAAATTGGGAAAACCTCTTCTCAAGCAAATATTCCGTTGATCTCAACGTGGAGGGGACATCCCACGTGCCCCCCGTGCCCCCCGTGCCACGGCCTTCGTTTGTGCCACTCCCAAACAGCGCTGCCCCAAACAGTTCGTTGCACGCAACGCACGCATGTGTGTAGAACTTCTTTCGCACCGTACGTAGCCAACCGTGCCGTGTGTGTGTGTGTGTAGAACTTCTTTCGCACCGTACGTAGCCAACCGTGCCGTGTGTGTGTGTAGAACTTCTTTCGCACCGTACGTAGCCAACCGTGCCGTGTGTGTGTGTAGAACTTCGATTCGCACCGTACGTAGCCAACCGTGCCGTGTGTGTGTGTGTGTAGAACTTCTTTCGCACCGTACGTAGCCAACCGTGCCGTGTGTGTGTGGTAGAACTTTCTTTCGCACCGTACGTAGCCACCGTGCCGTGTGCGTGTGTGTAGAACTTCTTTCGCAACCGTACGTAGCCAACCGTGCCGTGGGTGTGTGTGTGTAGAACTTCTTTCGCACCGTACGTAGCCAACTGTCCTAATCGGAGCTTGTGATCGTTTGGGCATTGCGATGGGTGGCACTGTGTGGGGTGTGTGGCAGGGTGAGCGGGGGTGTGTGGTGGTGCGTGGGTGTGTGGCGAAGTGCCGTGGGGGATGCGTGGGGTGCGTGTGGGTGCGTGGGGGTGCGTGGGGGTGCGTGTGGGTGATAGTGAAGTGCGTGTGGGTGCGTGTGGGTGCGTGGGGGTGCGTGTGGGTGCGTGGGGGTGCATGTGGGTGCGTGTGGGGTGCGTGGAGGTGCGTTTGGGTGGTAGTGAAGTGCGTGGGGGGTGCGTGGTGGTGTGTGTGGGTGGTAGGGAAGTGCGTGGGGGGTGCGTGGGGGTGCGTGTGGGTGGTAGTGAAGTGCGTGGGGGGTGCGTGGGGGTGCGTGTGGGTGCGTGGGGGTGCGTGAGGGTGGTGGAAGTGCGTGGGGGGTGCGTGTGGGGTGCGTGGGTGGTGGTAGTGAAGTGCGTGGGGGGTGCGTGGTGGTGCGT